>NW_018407749.1:1129476-1151127 GCF_002113885.1 Mizuhopecten yessoensis | reverse complement strand
GTATGACCTGATTGTGTTGATGGCTCATACTGACTTCCGTGTGGCCCTGTATGACCTGATTGAGTTGATGGCTCATACTGACTTCCGTGTGGACCAGTACGACCTGATTGTGTTGATGGCTCATACTGACTTCCGTGTGGCTCTGTATGACCTGATTGAGTTGATGGCTCATACTTACTACCGTGTGGACCAGTATGACCTGATTGTGTTGATGGCTCATACTGACTTCCGGGTAGTTCTGTATGACCTGATTGAGTTGATGGCTCATACTTACTACCGTGTGGACCAGTATGACCTGATTGTGTTGATGGCTCATACTGATTACCGTGTGGCCCGGTATGTCCTTATTGTGTTGATAGCTTATACTGACTACCGTGTAGCCCTGTATCTGCTTATTGTGTTGATGGCTCATACTGACTTCCGGGTAGTTCTGTATGACCTGATTGAGTTGATGGCTCATACTGACTTCCGTGTGGCCCTGTATGACCTGATTGTGTTGATGGTTCATACTGACTACCGTGTAGCCCTGTACGACCTTATTGTGTTGATTGCTTATACTGAATACCGTGTAGCCCTGTATGACCTGATTGTGTTGATTGTTCATACTGACTACCGTGTAGCCCTATATGACATGCTTGTGTTGATGGCTCATACTGACTACCGTGTGGCCCTGTATGACCTGATTGTGTTGATTGTTCATACTGACTACCGTGTGGCTCTCTATGACCTGATTGAGTTGATGGCTCATACTGACTACCGGGTAGTTCTGTATGACCTCATTGTGTTGATGGCTCATACTGACAGCCGTGTAGCCCTGTATGACCTTATTGTGTTGATGGTTCATACTGACTTCCGTGTGGCCCTGTATGACCTGATTGTGTTGATGGTTCATACTGACAGCCGTGTAGCCCTGTATGACCTTATTGTGTTGATGGCTCATACTGATTACCGTGTGGCCCTGTATTACCTGATTGTGTTGATGGCTCATGCTGATTACCTTGTGGCTCTGTATGACCTGATTGAGTTGATGGCTCAAACTGACTACCTTGTGGCCCTGTCTGACCTTATTGTGTTGATGGCTCATACTGACTACCTTGTAGCTTTGTATTACCTGATTGTGTTGATGGCTCATACTGACAGCCGTGTAGCCCTGTATGACCTTATTGTGTTGATGGTTCATACTGACTACCGTGTAGCCCTGTACGACCTTATTGTGTTGATTGCTTATACTGAATACCGTGTAGCCCTGTATGACCTGATTGTGTTGATTGTTCATACTGACTACCGTCTGGCTCTCTATGACCTGATTGAGTTGATGGCTCATACTGACTTCCGTGTGGCCCTGTATGACCTGATTGTGTTGATGGTTCATACTGACTTCCGTGTGGCCCTGTATGACCTGATTGAGTTGATGGCTCACACTGACTACCGTGTAGCCCTGTATGACCTTATTGAGTTGATGGCTCATACTGACTACCATGTAGCCCTGTATGACCTTATTGTGTTGATGGTTCATACTGACTTCCGTGTGGCCCTGTATGACCTGATTGAGTTGATGGCTCACACTGACTACCGTGTAGCCCTGTATGACCTGATTGTGTTGATGGCTCATACTGACAGCCGTGTAGCCCTGTATGACCTTATTGTGTTGATGGTTCATACTGACTACCGTGTAGCCCTGTACGACCTTATTGTGTTGATTGCTTATACTGAATACCGTGTAGCCCTGTATGACCTGATTGTGTTGATGGCTCATACTGACTACCGTGTGGCCCTGTATGACCTAAGTGTATTGATTACTCATACTACTGTTTGGCTCTGTATGACCTGATTGTGTTGATGACTCGTACTGATTACCTTGTGGTCCTGTATGGCCTTATTATGCTAAGGGATTTTTCAGACTACCGTGTGGCCCTGTATGGCCTTATTGTGTTAATTACTTGTACTGACCATCGTGTGACCATAGCTGTCCTTATTCTGTTTTAAGACTACCAAGACTACAGCTATGTCATATTAAATCACATGTGTAAAGCCAGATTACCTGCACGATAAAATTGACGTATTATTTATATGTAAAATATTTCCATGGACTTCTCCCTGATCGAACTTTCAAAAACCGTAATTCGATATCATGAAATGCCATATTGTCCATATTTTGGTTCTGTTGCACTTTTTGTGAAAAATGTTTTCTTTTTCTCTTAAAAAATTATCGATTGGGGATTTTGAAACAGTCTTTGCAACTTAACTAATTAACGCTATTACCACCCAGTTATGCAGTGTCACTTTTTAGAACTCAAATAACCTTGCAACAACTACCGTAAACAAATGACGTATTTCCTCTAGTATGACCACTCCTGTATAGCGTCACATGTAAGGGAAAGTAAGAACCATGTGTATCAGCCTTTGATAATCAATATAGCGTATTGACGGACCAGTTAGTGGATATCAATTATTTACGCAACCTCTCTTCTGGGACGCAAACTCTTCTGGGACGCAAACTCTCTTCTGAATCAAGGACGTTCCAGAAGCGTTCGTTCCATGGAATTCACTTATAGTTTGCAGGATGTTGTTTTTTTTCACGTCCCGCCAACATTCGATCGCGACTTTAAGTAGTTGGAAAACATTTTTAAAACATTGGATTTAAACTGAATTAGATCCTGTCCTTACTGTAAATAAATTATACTTCACGATAGTTATATTTTCGTGGAAATCACAAAGTGAATTATCTCGTTATTAAGACCCCGCGCGCGCTAACATCCGGGCCGACATGGGTGATTAATATAAGTTTGATGTAACGTGTTGCATTACTATTGTAAAATAAATATACTTTTTATTTTACTACATGACGTTAAATTAGTTTTACAAAATTAAATAGTGGTAACATTTTCACGAATTACTGTAAATCAGTCGTGAGCAGATGCGAAAAGCGGTATTATCAAATACTAAAGTCGTTTTCAGTAATTGATTTAAATTATATACAAAGACAACACACAGTTAAAAGGAGACATTTAAACAGATCATAATCTCCCAAAATATATCATTCCTGTTGTGATGTTGATTGTGAAATCCAGTTAAAGTATGTAATCCACCAACACTCTGTGACACGGCAAAGATGTCTTTAATTTTTTGTGATAATAAAAATCCCTATGTTACCATGACGACGGTAGATTGAGCTATATGAGGAACACTAAGATCCATATATCTTGTATTGTGGTCCAAAGTTTACATTTTGCAAACATCCTCGTAATTACGTACGTGTCAGAGCCTATCGAGGAAAGCAAATATTTAAATATATTGTGAAATGTTTAAAGAGTATTTAATTCCTTAGGAGGTCAAGTATATGTGTCCTATTTTATAACATTACGTGACTGTTTGAAGTTGTGCAATCATTATCAGGTAGTGAAATATTATATAGATAAAACAAATACCTACACATGAGGCATTTTTATTAAGTTCAATCATTGCAAAGACTCTTCTGAATATACTGTATGTTTTTTTTAAGTTTACCTGTAAATTAACTTCATATTCGAAACTGATAAGCTTGATTTACTAAAAGTGTTTTTTTAAAGTATAACTTGGATTTATTTTCAAACAATAAGTTTGCTTTAATCATGTATTGAACTGCCTGCGGAGATTCAAGTTCAGGTCATTATATATACTGCACTGTAGGAACGCATGTATTACATTACTTGTGTATAGGTTAGTACAATAGATCTACAACACGTTGTTCATATCCCCAACCGCCCAACTACGTTCATGTTTCACAGACATGCAGAAACTTAATGATCACATCACGTTTTATGAGTGTAATTTCTTAAGGTTCTAAATGAGTTCAAAATGTAGGTCACAGTGACCAATATGTGTTCGTAAACTTCTGTCTTCCAGTGCTGTAGCAACATACGAAGTGTGATCATCCGAAATGAATTATCATTTTAAGAAAAAAGTTAAGATAAATGACAATAGCATCCAACTTGACGTGACACGCCACCTTCTCGAGAAGTTCAAGCAAACTAAGTATAATTATTTCAAATCAAATAAGAGGTTTCGGACAAGCTTTTGGGGTCAAGATAAAAAATGTACACCTTGCCTTTCCCAGATGTACCAACATACCAAGCGTGAAGTTATAAAAGATTTTTACTCCTGATCATCGCCTTGCACGGATTAACAGAAAATCTGTCCATATTCCCAAACAGTAGTGTGGTAGATTGTTAGAACGTACATACGACAAACATATTGACATTTATTGCCTAGAAATTGGGCATCACGTCAGGCTTATAGTAATTAAGTTTGTGTCATTATACTCCAAACGGTATTGGCACTCAGTGTCTTTATCTTGGAATGTCATTGTTTTTCTTTGGTAGACATTATCTTTATCACTGAATAGGTTCTCTGGTTTTCACCTCGCTTTGCTTTGCTTCCTGTATGATGTCGTCGACATTATATCCAAGTTTTGTCAGTACAAACGAAGCTGATTGTTTAATTCGTAGTGTTAGCATCAATGTTTGCACGTGTTGTGATGTCATCGCAGTATTAATGGAAGTGGGGAAAATAGAACCAAAACCGAAAATTCCGATAATATTTGCACAAACGTAACAGTATGTGGATAAAGTGAAAACGTCAATTGAAAATCAACGACAAATACCAATTCAAATAATTGAAAACATTTTATTAGATATTTATGCACATGAAATTTGTTTAAACAATATATTTTTTATATAAAGCGAGATTCTCCAATGGACCATGAGCAAAACAAAAAACATAGATTTATTACAAAAATAGTATCATTAATAAACATCTTCTACATGACATGGTTTAAGACACGTGTTCGCATGAAATTTACGTTCGCAGTTTTTCTTTTCATTCAAGCAAAACAAATTTTCTTTCAAACGTATCTCAACATTTAGACAGCGATCCCATTATACAAGTATCACTAACATCACAAACTTACTTTGTAAGGGATGCAACAAAATTATAAAGCTGTTTTCTATGATAGAACCGGGACAAATATGTTTCAGGCAATATTTGGTTTGAGGAGGTATTTGGAAATATTAGTTAAGTTTTGAACAGTCATTGTTATTCATAAAAAGGTTTAACACAAACACGTATAAGACGACAGAAGTGTGCCTAACGCTGGATTAAGACTAGGAATTATTTTGGTTTCCCTAACAATATAGCTTGGTCATTTAAGCTCTATATAACTTTCGTCCATTTTTTTAAAAAAAATCAATACTGAATTATTTGTTTGATGCTGACATTGCAATCTTGAGTCTGAGTAAAATATTTAGATGCAATCCTGAATCTGAGTAAAAAAAAAGTATGTTCCTAAAAACAAGTATAGGGTATAACGTAGCATGGCAACTACGCATTAACTTGAAGTGCATGGATACATTAATTAGATCGATATGAAAGTAGGGCTAACGTTTGAAAACCTCTTTTTTCACCTGGTGTGTGTTCGTAGGATGTATTTAACTGTGTGCAGTAAGGTTCGCTTGACTACCTGTATGTATGTCTGTTTATTGATCGAGTTGATACGGGGCTATTGCCACGAGTGTCTCGTTACCTCTCAACGTCTACCTCTCAACGCTATACTTAATGTACAGGTAGGTTATTACGGGGTACACAATATAAACAGTAAATGATTGGCCATAAACCGAATGTACATAAAAACCTACTGGTGATCGAGACACCCTTAAAACTGATGAAAACCTTCATACAATGTACATATGATTTAAATCAATGAAACATTTCGCTGTCATTCTTTGTGTGCTATTTTAATCGATAAAACGGCCTTTCATGATTGGACATTCTTATGAATAAAGGGTTGCTTAAATTGTTAACTGTTTAATCTGATAAGGGTTTCATTGAAAGGTTACTGAGATGCAATCAGCCAAAAATGACTGGCCTTAGGTGTTTAAGACACTAAATATTAAATAATAATAATCACAGCCATGCCTTCCTAGTCTGACGTTTGGTGTAAAATAATTGGTTTTCATTGTTAAGCAGTATTTTAAAGTAACACACACACACAATATAAAGAGTCCCATAGGCGACATCGCTAACAGACATGGACAACAACTAACAACAGGAATTGACAAGACATCAAAACAAAAGACATCATCCCTGAACATACGTGTTTCCTACACAAAGTATGACAACTCATGCACGCAAATCCATACACCATGAACGATTTACATATCCAAATAACAGGCACACTAAGCCTCCGAGTTTACTGTATCTCGGATCCTCATTTCATTGTTGGGATGGTCCTAAATCAAATAAATTACCGATCGGGTGTAAAGCAATGAAAAACAGGAGATATTGAAATTTGGTTTTAACATGAAAACTTTTCTGAAAACTTAGCCCACATATAGTTGGCATATAGAAAACAAATGTGAACAAACGGTGTGTATGAAGACAGATTCCTCTCTAGTGGCCTACATATGTACAATGTATATAGGCGTCATGTGTTTCTATACACAAATGTATATACGTCCACACACGCAGGAGTCACTATGTAAACTCTCCACTCCCACAGACTACCATTATAGCATTATCTATACATCTAAATGGTGAATAATCAACCAATATTTGAATTGAATAGATAAAAGTACCTTTATAAAGTGGATGTCTATAAAAAGATGAATTCAAAACATCGAACAAATTTGGCCCATTTTTTTAATAAATGCCAATGATATTTGGGTTAAGAACAAACATCAATTTCAATGACATCGCTTTCGCAGCCAATATGTTTGCATACAAACGGACATGAATAAATTATCATTAAAATATTGCGTTATACTAACCCAACGTTCAAAATTTTCATAATGGATAAACCACTTGACAAAGTCTACTAATCATAAAAATGTCCAAAACCCATTTTGATGTATGTCATGAAGCTATTTTTTGGAATGAATTGAACTTGTTCGAAACTCTTGCCATTACTTACGGAAACTTGGCAAGTATGCTTTTTGAAACAAACTGCTACCTTCTTTTTTCCAACAGAGGTATATCTAAAACTTGATTCTCGGACTTAAACAGTTTTCAAGAGAGGAGATTTATCGGAGATAAATGTGCTTTATATATCTGTTAATAAATAACTTCCTTCGTCAAATATTTACTGCAAAGCATTGTGGGGGCTAAGATGACATACCCAAATAATATTTCAGTTATATTCAACCGATGAACTTGTGCTTGATAAAGAAAAATGATGCCGTTTGTGCAAAATGAATCTTTCCAAGAAAATGAAAATCACCGTTATCCATTAATTTGTAGAAGTCCTTTCTCATTATTTTCTCCATGAAACATCCAACTATATTCCTTTACTCACTGAAATAATATATAAGGAACATGAATAGTAAAACTAAAGGAAAAAAGATTGCTACTTGAATTGCATTACTTTTCGAACTTGGGTATATTAGCTCGAGTCCTAGATAATCACTTAACAATGTCATCATTCATGGAACAAAACATTACACTCATCAAAGGAAACGTTAACGTACAAACAGCATACAATTACCGTTACTATGAACAACATCAACCAGCAGATCAAAGAACATTCATCAGGTTCACATACATTGCATCTGATCAAACGATGACATAGACATATAAACTGTAGAAAGACAGAATTGTTGGTTTTATCGATTGTTGGGACTATGTTTTAACAAACAAAAATAAAGTCTTTAATAATATAAATTTATATATATATATATCACATGATGAACTGTCAATACAATCATTCACAGTTAATAACAATCGTTCTCTCATTAAGATATATGAAAACCATACACACCACATTGTATAGTGTACACATGTACACATGTACACTACGTACATTACATCTTCGTTACTCCAGTCAATAACTTGGCTATTGTTTTAACATACTGTAGCTACCTTGCAAGGTTGCATGAATGGGGGGGCGGGGGGGGGGGGGGGTAATTGAGTCCATGTAACTGTCTCACAATTTGCAAACACGCTTTTAATTACGTCTGTGGCGTAGCTAGAATGCACATAGTCCCAGGTAGGAGCATCTCTGAACATAAAATTGTCAAATATGCATTTTGGACCCACTTTTGTTTATTTAGGCCGCTTGCACTAAAGTGCATTCACCCAATTGATATTTCTGCCAAATTTGACGCGATCAGCTACTTTCACTGGGAATAACCTTGACTGGGTTATCGACGTTCTTGTATGTATGGGTGGTAGCTATATATATAGGATCATAGCAGGTTTGTTCTGGCCCGTACACCACCTATGTATTATATAGTGCCTTTCTTTTGTGTATGAGATATATTTGGTGATATCTTTGTACCTTCTATCATATCAAAGTGATCACATTCATTCTTTTCTATACTCAAAAAGACCTCTGTGAAGTAAGAACGTGAAATATTAAATACATGATGGATATCAGTTTTCTTTAGTGATGGTTCCGATGTTTGGATTGTATAGTATTGCCTATCCCTTATAGCTACAAGTACTATAAGTGATATCCTTAATTTAGGACTAAATATATATATATGTATAGCCTATATCATGTGAAGGACCACATATACATATGCCAGCAGGTAGGCCTATAGGCCTCTACTGTATATCCCTCCAGCCAACACAAGGCACAAACAGTGTTATTCTATATAAATAACAATGAAAAGGAGACTAGAGTTACCCTACCATTTCGAGATCTATTACGTTTTGACAGCACCAAACTCTGTCGGTGAGGTATATCATATCCATTGCTATTTTTCTTTCGTATTTTCATACCAAATACTTTGATTATCTTCATCTTTTTATACCCATATGATAATAAATCAAACCAATTTAGTCAAACTGAAATGCAAAACAATGGACCACATATATATATATATATATATATATGGTGCAAAGAAGTAATTCCAACAGTGTGGACAAGTTTAGGTTGTCAAATTTTCGGAGCGATCCGCTCCTTTTTCAAGACACAGTGAAACAGAACAGTTACATGTACATATACATCATATTACAAGAAGATAGAATTGATATACTATAATTGAAAATATAGCTATTATATAAAACCAATAGTCCCCTCGGCTAATATAAAGACAGCCGAAGGCAGCAATTAAGCTGAGAGCATCGCGGACAAGGAGCGCTGATGTAGAGGACCTATTCTTGCGCAAGATGCACTATCATATATATATATATGTATATATATATATACATTAGCCTAGCACGAGTCCAGTCTAGATCTGCTAAGCTATAGCGCTGATGCATTGCAAAATCTACGACTTTACAGATGTTGTCTTGGGCCATTGATTAGTTAAATCAAAACTTATCACAAGTTCTTCGTAGAAATATTTGTGGTTATAAATAAAGCTCTGTTTTGTTAATGATGATTTGTTTAACAACCAAGTTGAAGAGAGACATGATCAACCCTTCTAATGCAATATACATTTGTATATTAGCAGCCTACAAATTAAATTACACAATTAACTGACCAGATACATACTGAATTACAGTAGAACTCTCCTAACTCCTTCACCCCTGAAATTTCATATTGAACTATTCCAACCCTTGAAGTGGAAGAGTTCAAATGTGTCTCCAGGGATGAATGAGTTAAAATAACTTTCAAATATGAGTTTTTTGGTTTTCACCTTGCCTCCAAAATATTTTTTTACCTTTTACCTGTTTTGATAATCAAATATGCTACATGTATATCAATTACATGAAATTTGACAGTGGTTCCCCTTATTATAATCAACACAGCTTCATATAAGGAGCCCAAACTGAGTATGAAATTATTGATCTTATTGTGGTACTTAGTTTAGAATTTTTATTAAGTTTGCTCATTTTCCCGTAGAGGTTTTTTATGCAGTGAAAAATTTCCAACAATCAGTGGGAACTTATCTTTTATCACAAAAACTATTTGAAATAATCTTATTGAACAGTATTCCAGTTACGAATGAAAAAATATGAAACAGGAAGATATTTATCTATATAAACAATCTTATATTTAGGTACAATTTGTATATTGGAGTTATAAGCGGTATTAATAAATTTTGGAGTCAAATTAACAGGGTTCTACTATAAAAATGTATTCAATCTGTGGTTCTATACATTATCAATAATAAATTATGTGTGAAATATTACTCTATCACTGGTAATACATCTCATGGCTCGGAATTAGACCTAGTACTGTACTAGTATTAACATTTGATTGACTTATTTACACATATAACGACCTTCAACCTTAACCTCTGCACAGGATTTCATCTATAAGACACCTTTATATATATAAATGTATACCCGGTATATATACAGTTGATTTTGTTATCGTTTTGGATGCCGATAATTGATTTTGTCATGGCCATGCTGTATAACAAAGATATGTGTTTAACACACTGAACAGAAAAGTGAACCTGCAGTGTACATGTATGTATATTATTTTCACTTATCACACCTGCAAGTATGATCAAAAAACACCTTTAGAATGAAAACATTACACTCACAAAAACGTTTGAATAACTATTGAAATAGAAAAAGTATCAACTAACAAAAGTTTTGCAATTTATCTGTAGTGAAAGGATTCTGTTTTAGTTTTCTGATAATTTCTTTGTAAGACCAAGTATACATACTAATTATGTATTGAACTTTGGTGTGAAATGCATTGTTCTGCTTACAGACTGTACATTGAGTATGTACAATGTGCTGATCAGTGTAAATGAGTCTATAGATCCATATATAATGATCACAGAATTGCGTCCGATAATCAAAAAACCCATCTTTTACATTAACCTAGGTAATTCTATGTACATGCATGTACAGGTCTTTACATTTGATTTGTGATGATATAGAGTTACATGTATCACCAGAATTCAAACACACTAGTAATATAGAGTATGAATAAATACATAGACTAACTAATTAGGTAATTGGAGAAATGGGATGTGAAGGTATTATCTTTGTTGCATTGTAAACACTTATTGCATTGTATCATTTGCATACTTATTAATTATATGATTTAGTTAGTAACACAGAAGTGAAATAATATTTCTCATAATATTTCTCTTCCATATATAAAGTGTGGTCATCATCATTTCAGAATTAATATTCAAATACCTTACTTTCTTTAGTATGGGTGAGTGGCTAGGTGTCATTTCAAAATAAACGGATTCTATTGTTTCTCTAGTGTTTTTGCAGCTGATATGTGGACCCGCCAAAAGCATGTCCGAACATCCACGTAAAGGTGAATTTTCAAGAATATCCCATTGAAAATATCCAGCCATTTAGCCCACATAGTACAAGCTTACCATGCTCAGATAAAAAGTCTTTGTCGATGCACATCCAGATACAGAAGCACTACAAACAGGACCAACAGATCTAGAGTGCCAGCGGCAGCACTGCTCACCGACAAACAGTCAACATAAATAAATATGAAGCTTTCAAAATGATTTGCACATTGTTTACATTACATTTCTCAGCAGTATGGTAACAAGTTGATAACCTGGTGATTGTTCTGAGCAGAGAGTCACTGAGTTAATATTTTCACTTGATCCTCAAAATCGTCTTTGTCGATTGACCCTGTATTTACGGAATCTGTGTATCCACTTTCCGATGAGGAATTGTCTTGAGTCACATCAGACTCCATTACTGTGACAGCACCTGGAAAGTTTTCCACCCCATCTATACTGAAGACAGGATTGTCAACACCTATGCATGTTTCTCCAGCCAATTCCCGACTCTTTTCGCTCCTGGGCGTGTCCTCCTCACCAGCCAACTCAACCATGGCCGACATGTCATGCTCAGACTGCTTCCGGGACAGACTATCCTCCTGAATACCCGCCAGACGGGGTTTATTTTTTAATCCCAATTTGCTGCGTTTCATCTTTTTCCTCATGCGATTGTTAACTGGCATGGGATTCGAATGCATGGAAGCTACCTTGTTTGTATCTGCACCTGGTGCTCGACTTTTCACCGAAACACCATTACGAGCTTTATGAGGTCCTTTAGAGGCAGAACGTGAACTATTAGGTAGCGAAGAAAGTTGATGAGGTTGAACAGATGGCGTCTTACCTTGTAGGCACAAGTAATATGAACTTACTGATATACTGATCATTGCAGCCAGAAATCCAGACACTGTTAATACAATACCGATGATCTTTTTGCCTTCATCGTTTTGAAGTTCTGGCGGGAGCAACGCTGAATCGAATAATCCATAATTTAAAATGAGACATACTCCAATGGATATCATAATAATACCAGCCAGAAACATGAACACTCCCACGACACACAGGCAGCAGTGTCCAGAACTGGAGCGCATCCTAGGCATCTACAACACAAACAACGCAATTATAATCATACTCTAAAAGCATATATACTGTACATGTACAATGTTACACAAGATTCAATGTTGTAGGTTGAGCATATTCTCTTTATATATCGCATATGTAACTTGCAGCGATACACTTGCAATGATATGAATTCATGCTTTCCATACAGCGAAACCTCGAAATAATGCCCCTCATTTCACTTGCCACCTCATTTATCGCCGACATATTTTTATATCCTTTTTTGTTTTCTTAATAATTTCTTTATGCATTTCCCTCAATCTATTGTCAAACTCCTTTATAATGCCAAATTTCTGCAGACAAATGGTGGCATAATAGCGAGGTTTTACAGCATATGCCATACACTACCTACCACAGTTGTGACACTACAATACACTGAACACACAGACAAATGTCCTGATATCATGGACTTATATGATGGCCAGCAGATATTTTTTGTACCAATTATCATGTAGCAATGTGACAAAACCTCAGTCATCCACCAGCGTTTGTTTCCTGTTGCTACTTTGACATAAAAGTAACGTAGAATGACTAGATTAATGGCGCAACTTTGAATTGAAAATCTAAATTTCAATGAACATGATAATGAAATTTCAGGGGTGAATGAGTAAATTTTTAGTAACTCATTGACTGATATCATGGACTTATATGATGGCCAGCAGATATTTTTTGTACCAATTATCATGTAGCAATGTGACAAAACCTCAGTCATCCACCAGCGTTTGTTTCCTGTTGCTACTTTGACATAAAAGTAACGTAGAATGACTAGATTAATGGCGCAACTTTGAATTGAAAATCTAAATTTCAATGAACATGATAATGAACATGTATATAAATGGCACATGCACTATACACTGTGATGGTTGTAATAACTCATTCACCCCTGAAGACACATTTGAACCCTTCCAATTCAAAGGTTGGAATAGTTCATTATGAAACTTCAGGGGTGAATGAGTTACTAAAAATTTACTCATTCACCCCTGAAATTTTATTATGAACTATTCCGAACTTTGAATTGGTAGAGTTCAAATAATTTTCAGGGGTGAATGAGTTAATGAGACTGCATGGCCTGTTTATCTAGCATCCAGAGAACAGCTAGCTGCAATAGACTGCTGCTGCATGTATGATTGATTGATTGATTGATGGGAAAATGAGTAGAAGGGATAAAGTATGGAGTGAAGGAATAGAAAAGGGAGACAGAGGAGAGAAGGAGCCGTCTATCCTATATGTATTTAATGTATACCTAGGCCTAATGTTTGCCTTAACCTAACACTAGTTGTATAGCAGCACCAAGCCTGGACCGGAAGTGAGGTACTGAGCCGCCGCCAGTTACACCAGATCCTGCCTATTCTATGAATTTTATTTGCTATATACATTTTAGAAGTCCTTCTAATTGTCTAATAAAGAGAACATAGTTCTATCGGCCGAGAACAAATCGGTGTTACTTGCCAACTATTTTTCGAAAAAACTCTGAGGGATCTTTTCTGTGCAAGATTGGACAGTTCTCACACGGGACACCATGTATAGTCCCATCCGACGGACTGTGTGTTAGTGGTTAGTGGTTAGAGTCATGCAGGTGCTGTTTTGAATGTATGAAGATGTCTACATATTTATACTAGGGTACGTAGGTATAGAGAAATTCAATAAGCACATATTTTCATATTTCCCCAACCCTTATGCTACGGATTCATTACATACACTTGTCATTTATATGTATTTCACTGCTTACCGATAACCTCAAAGTCGTAATCCTCCACAAATCCTTTTGAATATAGCAAATCCCACTTCATAGCACTACAACAGGTATCACTTTTATATCTACCTGTACCTGCATATCGAGTAGTGTGGGAGGCATGTTACAATTGAAAGGTAAACACAGGAAGTTTGAGATGTAGTCTCAATCTCTGGACAGGTAAAGCTGTTACAAAGGTGTACATTGTTACATGACTAAACATGATTGAGAATTACACTACCTGCCAAGAAAATTCAATGACACTGGATTTAAGTGTATTTGCACAAGTTTATAACGACCTGAACAAGGATATATATTTATTGGTATAAGATTAAAAAGACGAGCTGATCTACAGTACAGAATGTTTTGTTCTTGGAAGTAATATTCTTATTTCAAAGAATTCTTCATTAATTCTGTTACAAAAAATTGTATACAAACTTGGGATTTCAAATTAATTAATTTGCTTCAGGAATGAGTTGGCGTGCTCAAGTTAATAATAGTAAAATACATCTGATGTATCGGGTATGCTACAATATGATATATCTATTATATAACTATAACACTATATAGCTACCTGCTCCACTTCAGTACATTATAGTTCTAAGTCAGCTCAGCACTAATAGTACTAAAATCAATTATATGTCACACACAATCATATATGATCAATTAGTGCTACTTGCCAGTTGTTTTAAAGTTTTAAACATAATAATCGACTCCTGTGACCTTGAAGGCAGGTTAGTACGATAATACAATTATCTAAAGTCTAGGGTTTGAACCTGGTTTGGCCCTGGTGGTTCAAGGTTAACATAGAACATTGTTCTGTTATATTTTGTATATTTTATTGATCTCTCTTATCATCATAAAAGTTCTGCAGAGTATGATTTTCTTTTCAAAAATGATTTATGGACGCTTAATATATAGTCATAACGGCAAAATCAGTTTGACGTGCATAGTTATAGTTTTTGGAAGTGGTAATGGGATCCTTAAATAAGTGCTGGAACTCACTGTTTGATTAACTTTTTAAAAAAGTGTAGATTTGCATGTATGATGTAATTATATGGTTGGCATCATCTTGTACAATTAATTTGATGTATTTATAAAACAAATTAAGTACTACCCATCAGTTATTTGGTAACAGTATCCAGACGATATCATACTCTACAGTATAATATTTCAGCTGAATATTGTAATACATTTCAACAGAATTTATTAACATAATAAAACGCAAGATGTGAAATTTTCCGATCAATATACTGTACCTATAAATATATATTATTTAGAGAAAATATGTTGTCTATATAATACATAGGCTTCACCCAATAATAATGAACACAGCTGTGTTGGCTGAATGTGTCACCACTGGTGCATTGCAAATAGTCATGGCTTGTTGGAAAACCTACATTTACTGTAAGAACAGTTCTATATAGTCAACCCATCTGGAAATTCTCATGGTAAATTAATACTCCTGGTTTTACAGTTGTGAACCGCATGTGAAAATGTACACAGTGAAATATTCTATTGATATATACACTGTATATATCTATCATGATTTTTTTTTTGTTAACGACATATGTTACCTTACACATTATACATAACAAAGGGCTAGAATATGATGATAGAATGTATACATCTCTAGCACACACACAGACATACACACATAGGGAGATATTAGCTAGGTGGCATAGGACTAGTAGTACATGTAGTAGTTATAGTGCCTGATAAGGCAGCTCCAGCAAATTCCTCAATATTGTATTGATTAATATATATATGCTAATTGTATTGACTGTATAGAATTGTATATCTATATGTACTGTAAAGCGCTTTAGAGTGGCTTATGTTAGCTAGATAGGGCACTATATCAAATGTTGTATATTTATTTATTTATATGTGATGTTACAGAATGAGTTATCTCCCTTAAATACTTATTATAGCCAATATCTCTTCAAGAATTACCCAAGTGTCAAATGTGTCAACAATTGATTATTCCTAAAAACCTTACTTATACATTTGTAGACGCAAAGGTATAGATTTTCAATTACTGTGAAACTCTCCTGGAGAAGAGATTATATAAGAGTAGGGTTACTGGTACCATATATATACATCCTTAAGTGAGCACGGAAATCAATTTTCCGGTCGATCAATTCACGTTTTCTGTCAATCAGGCCTCAGAGAGGTTGGATCTAAACTCTAGGTGTTCCATAAGTACAGCTATCCTGTATAAGAGTACCAGAGTCATTAATGTGCTTGTAATAATTCACTTACATACTTTGACGCAACACCATATAGAAACCATCTAACCAAGTTTTATACGGATATGTGTGTAACTTGTTTTGAGTATAGTGTACTACATCCCACTTCTAAACAACCTCATTTCACTTGAGTTATAATTGTGAAAGGATGTTCACCCTTACATAGCATGGTCACGCTATAGATTATTGATGGTTGGCATTGTTCTCGGACAATCTATACTGCAATAATTCTAAGTCGTGGTAAAGCTGAAACCTCCTGTCTCTATCGATCGGCGCTACAGTCAATCATCGTAAAAAAAATGGTCACAGCCATGTTGGAATGTCAACAAGCACGATTGCCACACCATCCATTCTCCTGCGAAATATTGGCAATACAAATACCTGGTTACAGCCTTCATTCAGTTTTATGGTCAGTGTGGATTAGATTATCTTGCAGAATGTTAAAGTGCAATCAAAGCTACGTTTAGTGTCATTCAGGGATTCAGGATTGTATCAATGGGTTAAAAAATGGCTTAAGAATCTATACCTTCTGGACAATTTTTTTTTGGGGGGTGGGGGGTCGGGTAGTAAAATGTCATTCAGTAAAATCTTGACTGCTTCATTTGAATTTACAGGAATGAAACTTGGGTGGAAGATAAGGGCGGGAGGACCCATCTTTTAGTGGTCATATTATTCGTATTTGACATACATTTTTTTGTGAAAATGTTACCAGTAGGTACGTAGTCAGGTAATGGTAGATCTATACTTCAAAGATCATTTAGGTCAATATCAGATAATGAAGCAAGCTTCGAACAACAGGGGTCACAACAAAGAGAATGTAGGGTGTACATGTTACTACGGTACACTATAGTACTGTGTAACGTCATCCGGTCAATGTTAAATACTGTGGTAGCAGACAGAAGGGACCGATTTAATGATTCCTTTATTGACACTGGGTCACGTTGTTGACAATTCAAGATATATACGTAGTACCGGGCCAGGACAATAG
This sequence comes from Mizuhopecten yessoensis, assembly GCF_002113885.1. Lineage (NCBI taxonomy): Eukaryota > Metazoa > Mollusca > Bivalvia > Pectinida > Pectinidae > Mizuhopecten > Mizuhopecten yessoensis. Next base: position 1,133,847 of record NW_018407749.1, on the reverse strand, counting down.
ATCAACTGTATGAATCGATATATACCTATCACACAACCATTAAAGTCCTGTTTCAATACGTCACTATTTCTTTGTTAAAACTGAACACTATCCAACACATTCACGGTTCGATATTAATATAATCCACACCCAGAACAAACATCTACAACATAACGTTTAAAATCAATTCTGTATACTCTGACAAGAATTCATGCTATGTCATAATCAATCCACAACGTTTAACTGGGTTATTTTTTAATAAAACCCTATAACTAAATTTTATCATAATTTGAGGTGACTAATGGCAATAAGCTGAAGGAAAATTAAAAATAAGACTTTTTTCCAAGATGCTTGCTGTAATTGACAACATGGGCATTATATTACCTCTTTTAAAGTGATACAGGTGACATATTTTCAAATCAGGGTATTGGTTGTCGCAAATTGCTTAATAATATTTATAATTATTTGCATTCATTTATTTAAATAATATTAGCAGTGATTCCTTTTGTAAAATCAAATCAATTTTTAACTAAAGAACTACAAAATAATCGAAAATAAACCGTAAATTTATATCAGTATTGTCATTATATTATAGCAAAAGAAACATGTTTTATTTTAAAAGCTGAATTTTCAAAGAATCCATGGCGCTCCTTCAACAAACCAGTATGTGACCCTCAAGACCTTGTTTTCTGCATCATTAAAGTTAAAGGGCACCACTGCAAAATCATAACCAGTATTCTCTCTTATATTACAACATATAGAAGCTATACCTAAAAGACTTTCTCTGGCTTAGAGAGTTACTTCCCTTGTCAAGGTACCCCATCTCTTAACTTTCATTAATTCCCTTATACCTTGCGTCTCATTTTATGTGTTGTATCTATACCTCCTTAACATCTACATTGATAAAGTGTAGAATTGACAAAGTACAGTTCTTGAGTTTGACTCTGGTGCAGATTTGCTATTTCTTATTAAAAAAAAATCAAAAGTTCTGCAAAATACATTGCATTTAGGTATATTTATGTCAAATATTTTGTTGTAGTGAAAATGTTATGATATATTTTGACTTGCCAAAACGTTTGCAGGTCATCTGTGCGTCAACACTAATGCTATTCAAATACAATGCTGTCCTGCTACAAAGTGTTTATTTCACACACAGGTGTGCCCTGGACCAGGAAGTAGATGTACATATAAACTTGCTGGTACAATAAACGGTTACCATAAAAAGGTCGCTTACATACCGATCAAGGTTAAACTTCCTGCTTGTTGTTGATATTTACTGATAAACATTTTTCTAATGCATTTCTAGGATGATCGCATTACATTCTATAAAACAAAAAAGCTAGATGCTCAATAATGATTTGTACATGTATGAAGGATTAAGGCAAAAATGTACTGCTAGGATTTTCATTCGTAATATATGCTTTCATTTACCAGTTACTTGAAACAGTGACAGCGTCTGACTGTCTACGATCACTGAGCCCTCCACCGTGAGTTGGCAGTCGCCAGGTATTGGTCAGTGGTTTTTCGCCACCACCAAATCCTGGTAAGTCCTTAAATGACCATGGCTGTTGATAAGACATAAAACCAACCTAACCAAACAAAACCACACCAGTTACTTGTGGATACTGAAACCTCAAATTGTCAGTTTTAAACAAGTACTGTTCCGTCGGTGGTCAGGTTGCGCAGTAGATAGCGCACTTGTCTTTCATCAAGGCAGCTTGGGTTCGATTCCCCGATCGGACGTGAAAAGGTGTGGGGTCACATGCCCGACCATGTGGGTTTTCTCCGGGTACTCCGGTTTCCTTCGACAGTAAACCCTCCCCGCGCTAACACCAGGGCCAACAAGAGTGATTAGTATAAGTTGTGAAAACTTGTTTCATAATTGTTGTAGAGTAAATATGTTTATCTTTTTATTTTCATTTTACTGCTAGAACTGTAAATTTTATAAAAACTGAATTACCTCCATTCCATATACAATAATGTACACCACCATATACTTGGCAAGAAATTTCTAAAACAAAACCTTATTTCTTTCTGGTCTAATCTACAACTTACCTGTTAGTTTAGGGTTTGTTTCCACAAAATAGAGCTGGACGGGTGAGAAGGGGAATGGCAATATCATAAAATCAAAACAACTTTGCATTTTTTTCTTCAGTTTTAAGGTAAAGTGACACCACCTTCAAACCTGTAGAATTGTACAATATTTTAGTAGCTGCAACTTGGCTTTTTTTTTGTTTAACAAATTGAGAATAAAATTCCATTGGGAATCCAAATGGGGCCTATTTTGGTGTCAACTTACCAGTATATGCGTAAATATATGAATATATCTCTATACCTGTTAACTACAATCCTGGCTGGCTCCTAGCCACTTCAAAGTTTATGTCCCGTTCTGTTGACTTTAAACGCCAATATGTCACATTGATCGCCCATTACATCTGTACTCAAAACTGTCCTACAAATACTGTCCTAAATGCCAATCAATTCCACCAGTACAATACACACAATAACTGGTCTGAACAATACACTTATCAGATGGTGTATTCAAGTTAGACAATTCTCAAAGATATTTGAATTTACATATCTACAATACATTACGTCTACAAAAACTTAAGGGCTTAAGTTAACTGAACAATACAGAATATGTGCTATAGTTTGTTTACTAGACAAGTCATACATACAATATATGTGATTTCTAGAATCATTCATGCATTGCCAGCTTTAATTAATGTAACTAACTCATTCACCCCTGAAATTTCATAATGAACTATTCCAACCATTGAATCAGAAGAGTTCAAATGTGTCTGCGCACAGGGGTGAATGAGTTAATTAATGAATTAAAAACCGTAATTGAAGCTGACAATGTAAGTTATGAAATATTATATAAATGAGTCATGAGTCCTCGTCCTGACATATCCCCTAACAAAAATGAAACCTATTGACCGACATTTTGTTTAGTATTGTACCCTCTGACTGCCATTAAACCCTGATACAGATATGAAGTGCTTATGCACTTATAATGATGTGGTCAAAGTACACAGATATATAATCTGCACTGTGGCAGTAAAAAAAACCTAGATTATATCACAAGGACATGTTTTATCAACATTTAAATAATAATAATATTTTTTTACTTGTTGAAGTGATAAATTATAATGCCTGTTTTGAAAAATTACTGATAGCTCTATAGCAACAAGCAAGAATTTTATTCATTTCTGTGAAATTGAAAAATACAAACAATTATGCTCATATTAAACAAGAGATATATTCAATACTAATTAACTGAATGTGGGTTTTATTTGTTCGACAAAATGAACGTCTTAATTAGAATCGAAGCACTAAGACAAAAATTGATCGTTTTATGATAATGGTGTAAAATTATCCTTTGTAAATAATAACTAATAATTAAAACAGTAAATAATTATAAAAGCATCTGAATTCATTTTACCTCTCTCATAAATAAATGACCTTTATTTATTTTCAAACAATTATAAAACAAGTTTTATCAACTGATATTAATCACTGCTGATGATACAGAGGATGTGTGTTATATACTGGGCTCATTTAAAAATGATATTTTGTGGGTATTTTTAAGAAACCCTCATTCCAATTCGGACGAACCTGGATCCAAAGGTGGGATGGGGTAGGGGGTTGTGGTTGGGGGTGTGCGAAATGAAATTCTTGTAGTTTTCGGGCTCAGGATCTGCAAATTTGTTACTGTAAACATTTAATTAAAATCGAACAATAAATGAAGCTAGCCGAAACATGTAAACCTTTGATAAAATACAGAATCGAGATATTGACGCTCCATTTTATATCCTTTTTAATATATATATATGTAAAAGAATTAATTGTATTATATGCTTACTAGTTTAGTTATAATAGTACATTGTATATTGTTACATTGTAACTTTAAACTTTGTTATACAATGTATATATATATATGAGTCATTATCAGAAATTGTCAATATTGCTGTCCCCTTACTTTTAACATTTTTTTTAGTGTTCAGAATGCACAGATAGTACATTGTTTTGATTTTTTTAATAAATATAGACAAAAAACTATATTTTAGCATTAATTAAAAATGCATTTTGTAAAAAAATAAATATTTATGAACATTTATAAATATGTTACATGCAAAAATAGGGGTGTCCCTGGCAAGAATTCCAATTTTTCAATGAGAATAAATACAATTAAAAGGCATTACCGAATGGTTATTTCCATATTTTCTGTTAGTTTTATGCTTAAATTTTGATTATGAAATGTCAGTTTACTTAAATAATCTGGAAAATGATAATATAAAACATAATATATGTCTGTCTCCAGTTAAAATGTCCATTATGTTACCACAACACATTTGGTTCAGTTAATGCAACATTAACAGGTATTTTTTA
>NW_018407749.1:989645-1129148 GCF_002113885.1 Mizuhopecten yessoensis | reverse complement strand
TAATCCAAATTGTATTGGTTTACAATGTAAATTTAAAATCAAGGGTTGACTTATGTCCACCTGCTACTAAAAACCATTTTATACACTTTGAACTTTAAGCTCCAACTTGGCCAAAAGACATATTTGTTAGGAAAATTTACTTCCTAACCAAAGCTTAAGTAGTTTTTTAGGTGGATGCTAATCAGATAGCAATAGAAAACAGCACGCAATAATTTCAACCGATTAATTGATTATGGGATTTCATAATTGATTAGTCGCAATTGGTTGTGTAACCGATTAGTTTTCGATTTTAATTGATCATCGGACACCACTAGAAAATAGTAAACTTTTTTTCAGCAATTATTGATCCGGTCTGTAATCGTGATATGCATCATCCTTATATAGAGCATAATATGTGCAGCAGCAGTTTAAGTAATGTTAAAAATCCTGGAAGAAATTGATACATACTAAATATTGAAATGCTGTCGCGTCGTTCATTGTCGGCTTACATATTGATGTACTATCTACTCTTGTTTTACTAGTAACACAACGGACATTTCATTTGCATTATAATTGTCCATTGATTTCAATTAAATGTCCATTATGTTACCAACGTCCATTATGTTACATGCAATGTCCATTATGTTATTTGAACTAAATATCCCAATACTTTTTGCAGCATTGCCTATTTTCGGTTCTTTTTGCTCATGGTATATCAATTTATAACCATAAGCAAATATATAGTTGTTTCATGAACAAGCATATGCATTGATGTTAAAAATTCTATTCGGAACAGACCCCGTCACTATGCAATTACCTAAGCCATTGATATAGTTTGATTTTTGCCCTAACGAAAAAACTGAGGAAACTATTGTCCATGTCCTACTTATGAAATTGTACTGCTGTTCTAAATTAAACAAAATTTAAGTTAAAGTTCCTGTTTTTTACCTTTAAAAAATCAATTTTAAAATTGGTAACATAATGGACATTTTTACCTTAATTACCAAATTTCCGTTGCTATGGTAACCAAACAGGTAATATTTCAGATTTCCGGTATTGAAATAATTAAATACTGATATATGTACTTCAGTTTGGTTATATAAAATTGATTGTTTATTGATGTTGTTTTTGCATTTTTTTCAATTCAGAAAATTGACAATTTCTGATAATGACTCATATATATAAATATATCGTATAGTTAATTTCTTATATTTACAAGTAAACTCAAATTTCATACTTCACTGCAATATCGAGAGAGAAAAGAACAATGCTACTTGTCTTGTGTAAAAGTTATATAAATAGAACAAAATCGTGTCGGATTATACCTGTATACTAGGACTATCCGATACCGAAATAACAACGATATAGTAAACAAATTATAGTGTGACTCAACAGTTTAATTTGCTTATGTGCATGTATGTCTTATAACTACACCGGCCGTGATATATGTGCATCCTGTTGTGAAAACAATATAATGTTTTGCGTAATTTCTACTATACCTGTGTAATCTCCACTGGTCGTTGCTCTATGACAACTGAAATAACTCAGTGTCAACAAAACCCCGAACACATTCACAGATTTCAGCAGGACAACTGTGTCACGTATCAAATTCAACTAATCGTAAACAATCGAATTTACCTGGATTACTGCTAGAATGATGTCCAGAATTGATTTCTTGTGCTTTCTTTCTACGGGAGCCATGTCGCCATGTTTCGTTTACAACGTACCTGACTAATACCTGGCTATCGTCACTACGAGCTTTGCCATTGGTGTAATTTCACCGTGGTTCAGTGCATTCGATAAAGGGACGTCACTCTGTCTATCGTAGATACGGTGTAATCGATCCTTTAGGACACAGTGGTACTTTTTTCAATGTTTGAATAAGATCGGTTTCTACTAAATGCAAAATTGTTATCGGTATGAATAAGTGAATTAGATGATTTTTTCTATCCGTTAAATGAATATGTACGTTTTAAACTTTATTTTCAGATTGTGTATACAAAAAAGTAACAATTAAAAGTACAACGTTTTATAGTTAAGCTTATGATCACGATCTTCAGTAGATTTAAAAGTACATGTACAATTGATTTAATAGGATTTAATAGGAAATGTAATGGACGCAGACATATTAAAGCTCTAGGTTTTGCGAATGTTAGTCTAACGTTAAATTTATTTCTCTTTTAGTTGTTGAATTTAATTATGACATATTCGGGAAGACCGATCCAACTGTCGATAGTTGTGTAACCAAATGAGTATTTTATAACATCGCAGTCTACAGTGTTTTTTTATTCAATTTATGTGTGTGCCCGCTCGTTCTTGATGACGCTAAAATGATACTGTTAAAAATTCCAGATGCTACGTTTTCATCGTAGAAGTTGTTCGTAATCTTGTACACATGGATTGTATCTCCTCAACAACACTTAGGTAAACACCCCATTCTCCGACCACATCCCCACCCCACCATATACCCCAACATCGATGCATACCTTGATAGACGAACCATCATTAAGGTAGGGAGGATTTTTCATCAGATTAGTAAAATATTTAACATAAATTAAGAGGGGAATATATTTATTGATTAATCCCTAATACGTCTTGTATGTTTCCCACGCTTTAATAGCACGACAACCTGAGAATTAAGTAATTCGTATGCGATAGGTATATGTACAATTTGTTCGTCTATATTGATTACATTTTCGAATTTTCGAGAAAAAGCAAAGCTAAATCTACTCTTCTATGTTCCGAAAAATATTATTTTATACCTACTAACCGCGATGTCTTTATATTTTGCTTTAACTCTAGTCGCGACCATTTAAATATCCAGGTCAAGGGCCCCCACCTGTCCTGCCAATCAACGGTATTTCGTTCAATGGACACTTCACTGAAAAGTCTTTAACTCATTCACCCCTGAAATTTCATAATGAACTAGTCCAACCTTTGAATCGGAAGAGTTCAAATCTGTCTTCAGGGGTGAATGAGTTAATATAGAAATCACGCATCGTGAAATAACCCCACTTGGGCCATCGAAACCAGTTGAAATATAATTTGTTATCAATTGCTTCGTCCACTCAGAAAACAAACAAAAAAAGACAATTCTGACCGTGGAATTATGACGGAAACCCTTTGTCGGGAAACCTAAGGTTTCCGCAATAATTCCATTAAGATTCCGTTCTGGAAAATTGAGTTTCCGTGATGAAGAAACCATATTCCGCCGCGCATGTTCAGTAGTTTCCGAAAAGGAATCCGATTTGTAACTAGAAAGTTTCGCTTCAGAAACGTGACTTAAACGCGATGATACATATTTTGATTTTTGGTAGATGCATTTATGAAATGGATTATTGGTTCCGATTTCTTTGAAAAAATATCATATCCAGAGTGTCTTACACCAACGACAACCGTAAACAAAACGCGAAATTGTTCCAAATCACAAGATAGCATTTTCATTGATGTTACGTTTCATGTATTTCGACATCACGAATACTTGTATTTACAAATGACATTGCTGACGTGAACAATATCGTTTGTTTGATTAATCTAATCTAATTGTTCACATGTACACGTCGAGGACACGAGCGGTTGCTATTTTTGTAACTTCCCGGTACACATTCAGCAGATTTTCCGTGTCAGCGTAATATGATAACGTGCGATAGACAAAGATCAATACATAATCATATTTTGTAGTAACTTATGAAATTAAAGTTCTTTTTTTCAATTGCTTTTAATGTGACGAAAGATTGGAGAACCGGATATTGCCTCACTGTGTTTAGGTATCGTCTCTTCACATTAGTTTGCCACAATGAAAACATAGCATGTAGCCTATATCAATGTAAATAAATAAAATTAAATGAAATGCAAAAAAACAAGAACAAAAAACAACAAAAAATCCAACAACATCATAGTGAACACTGAAACCAAAAAACAGAACTTTAAACATTCACTCCTGACATCGAACTTCCGCGTTAACGGAGGTCTAACCGGAAATTACAAAGTCGAGTTGTTTCCGTTAGATAACGTCAACGGAAACATGACGATAACTTTATAAAGAGTTTACGTAGACGCATGACGGAAACAGTACAACCGCGGAAACTTACTGAAACCTGAAGTCCCTGCGGGTAGGGCGTAAGAATTGTACCTGCCCAAATGCATGATCGTTTGGGCCGACTAAATTTGGGATCTAATCTTATCTTTTTTTCTAAACAACTTTCTTCTTCCTTGTGTCTCTCTTGACAATGCCTCATTTTTTAGTTGAGCGTTCGCCCCTGTGAGGAAGGCTTAGGGTTCTATTCCCTGGCCAAGACATACAAGAGTCTGTAAAAATGGTAGTTTCTACTCCTGCTTAACGCTCAGCAATTAGGAGTGGGACGACTGGTTCGCCCGTTGGCAGTATAATGTGACCGGGTGGGGTGTCCTGCTGGGTTTCTTCGGCTGTATGTTTCAGTGAGGTAGCACTATAAAGTCAGTTCCGCGCTATCACAAGGAGACAAACACGAACATATCGCAGCCTCCCAAAACACACATGCATACACTACACGCTGACCACAGCTGTTGAAAACTATCACAAACCTAATTACTGATATCTGCGGAAACTGAGTTATTATATTACCGTCGGGTTTCATAGTGTTTTCAATACACGATTCTTCAGCGGGTTTTGTGTCTGTTTTTCAACCACCCTTTAATGTCAACATGTATGTCAAAAGTTCAAGCATCATTACTTGTGCGAATATTGCTGAAGAAAGCATACGGAAACATGATTATATATACAAACATGATGATACACAATCTGAGGCGTATGGACCATACATGTATATCTTGGCATTGTTCCATTGTGTATATCACGAAGAACAAGGTCACCAACAACGGTCAATTGTCAGACAGTTGCCGTTCAGATAACATTAGTTGCAGGGATATTTTTTTGATATGTACATGTAAGTATCACATACCGGTATTCTTCTAGAAACGTTAGATTCATAGCTTTCAATCTCACCTGAATTTAGTCGACAATTTTAACGTCAATGTTTTCACAGAGCATTGAATCGCACTCGCTATTATATAGGCCTCGCTAATGGAATGTTGATATTGTTGACGGTCAATCGTAGTAAAGGCACTTTCAATGTAGAAATCTATATCGTACTTCCGACTGAATAGGGCTGTGTAAATGGTGGGACCGTTAAGTGGTTATAACTTCTATAGCGCCTCCCACGAGATATTTTCAAACACACAATAATACATGAAGTACAACGCCAAATGAATTACAATTGCTATAGTTAGGTGCCAAAATCACAGGATTGAAACGGTTAGCACTTCTAAAGATTTCACGGAAGGTGTGTTTTGTACTTCTCCGTTTGCCGCAGTCTGATTTAATCAAATATCAATTTACCGCAATAAATCTATGTAGACATACTACAGTAAGTTAAAATTTGGTTTTAATTATATTGCTATTTCTTTAACACGTTAGAATGGAAGATTGTACTTGAAAATAATATGGTAGCATTATGCATCGTAACAAAAATCTTGCCAAACATACGAAGAAAACAAATCTTGCCAATCTGAAGAAAAATTCAAAACTTTCCTAAAAAATAATCTGTTTCTTTCGAAATCAATCAAATGTATAAAAATACGGTGAACAAATATACAAATACATTTCAATAAACAGGTTGCACCTGAACTATAATATCTTTGGTACATGACTTCTAAATCTTATAAAGCGATCAGAGGTGATGTAACTACAGACAAATCCAAGAGTTTGGGCTACTTGTAAGATACTGACGGTCTTGACCCCATGTTCGAATTAATAAGAATATAAAAAATATAACAGTTGTACCGTAACAAAAAATACTTAGCGATACATTGAAGATCTCCGATCACCAATGTGATTGAGAATACAGTTGTCGTATTCGAACTTATAATTGTTACCATCTGTTTGTAAGCGTCTCTACTTGTACCCTCTCTTGCCGAGTGTCCTATCTCTTCACCTCACCTAAATAAAGTTTCTTTAATGGTTATTTACCGAGAAGTACGGAAGGTTTTGCAATCAACCGAATTTCCCCAAGTTGCTTAGCGCCCAGGGTGTAAACAAAATATAATACCGTATTTATTCTCTGGGGTTTTTTTTTTTTTTTGTGTGCGAGAAAACATACACCTTTCGTAATATTTCTCGCTGTGGGTCGTTTAGAAGTTCGTCAACAATTATTTAAAATATGAATTACGTTTTGTACGCCTACAAGTCCTTATTAAACTTCTGTTTTACGTTGGATGCCTTCCACATTTATGTACTGTGATTGTGTACGAGAGCTCGTCAATTAACCACGTCGAAAAAGATCATTCGTGAATGCCATTGTACATGTATATATTATCTGTATAGCGTCTTTGTCGATTACCACGTGTTGACTATACATGTAATTGGCCTTCAGATTCAAACAAAAGAAATTACAAAATACTTGGAATTGAATAAATTCTTTGAACTGATATATAGGCATATGCACCAAAGTTACTGTTTTCATAAACTCTGGGACTACATTGAGCCAAAGGGAATGTGCCTGAAACACGCATCTCGATGATTCATCAATATGACAAATACAAATCGAAATAATGAACTACTTCTCACAAATTAATAGGATATGCTTCCTGTATTTTACTCTTAAATGTGTTGATGGTTGTTGTATTTTATTATATCAGTAAGTGCCTCAATATTTTACGTAAAATATATATAGCATCCGGAATTGGATTCAACAGTTTTGTATGAATAATAAATGCGAAGATAGTTTTGGACAAAAAAGGCCATTGTTTGCGTCCAAAACAAACTTAACATTTATTATAAATGTAGCATTTTAAATAGTTTGAGTATATAGATACTCGTTATATTGCCATTACATGTATTTGTTTAGCAAAATGTGGACACTATAAGGGATTTAACGATATAAAGAGGGAAATATATTCACATTTTTATTAAGAAGGAAGGAAAAGGCGATTTCGAGATACCTTATCGGTAAGTGTGACGGTAAATTGAACATACCAATATCTATACATTTCCACCAGCTTGTGACCGAATGTATTTTTGACGTGTTCGGTGAAATTGTCTGATCCGCGAGCGGCTAATTATTAAGGAATATCTTAATCTTTAACGACATTTCCTTTCTTTACAGGTAACGACACTTATTACGGGCTATAGACATTGAGTTGTTATACCATACAGATTAAGAAGACATTTATTCTTATATATAATGGGAGGCTTGAACTTTAAATTAAGTATGTTATCGAATTGCCTGGGTTACAATCAAATACATGTAACTACTTGTACAGAGGATAATGGTCTGTCGACACGAAGTGTAGGAGAGGTCAGATGGTTATCCAACTACTTAAAGAATATATACATTGCGTTAGTTCTTGCACAATATTCCTTTAATTGCATAATTGTTCTTGTATAATCTATTTTTCCGACCACAAGGAAAATTAAAGATTAATGTTCGTCGTTTTTTTAGGGAAATAACTTGTTTGGGTTGGTGCCCCTATAAATCGGTGTACGCATGTCAAAGTGAAATCGTTCTTTACAAATACTGAACCAAGATTGTCGAAAACATAGAAGGATTTGGCGCATGGATAGTATTCTTAAGACAATTATGTTAATCAATCTTTTCTTGATAACAAATGGAGACGGGGTTCATGTTTTCTCGATATGGCATTTGCAGTAAGAATACCGCAAAATAAACAGATGGGTGTTTGCCAAAGAACACCCAATTCTAGTCCGAAATAACTTACTAATTCCACACAATCATTTTTTTTAAAGAGGAGAAAGATATTTATTTCGGACAACCGCATCCAGACATAAAAAAGGGCTTCAGGAGTTGATATAATTTGTTTTCTACGACACTCAGTACCATATTCCTTCCTATGCTAAGACTATATTCATAGTAGTTCATTTCCGGGAATACAAATCAAACGCTATGCTAGTTACGGGCAGAATTCAATTATTTTTTCGATTCGTTCATCTGTTTCTCCTGCCATACAATTATAAATTATACAATTACCGACTGTAGGGGACTTAGTTTTGTAAACAAGCACAATATCATGAGTTTAGCCATTAGGAAAACAAAAGTTAATAACAGCTAAGATAAAATAGAATAAAAGGGGAAAAAATGAAAAAAGACCAGTCCTGACCATGATCGGTTTCTTTCTGCACAGGTTCCTGACCGATCCGTTTTTAATTAGTGTCGAGGTCTCCGGTTGGACAGACAAGGTACCGTATTTCTCTGCTAAAGCGCACACACCCCGTGCCTATAATAAACATACTTACATGTATCCCCATTGTAAATCCTTCGCGGCGGCCACAAGCTATGCAATGTATCAATGTGACATAACGGATCAGCAATGTGGTATTTCCTCAATGATCACAGCCTATAAGAGAAGAATTTAAAAGTGACAACACAATAAGCTGATTGGAATTCCATGATAGTCGCCAGTTATCACAAAAGCGTGGCATCGCATACTAGCATTGTAGCATGATGCCACCACCGGTTAACTGCAGATTCACACGGCAGAAGAGTAGCATCACAAAAACGGTATGACAGTGCAATAACAGTACAAGTTGCTCTGTATTACATTATACGGTGGTCAATTGTTGGCAATGTGGCATCGTAGATTAGCCATATGGCTTCTTATATAAGCAATAGTATACCAGAGAATATGACCATGTGGCACTGAACGGTTATCACAGATAAGCAGTGTGGCATTGCACGCTAGCCTTATAACATCATTTCTAATCGATATAACACCACTGATGAACCGAGTGACAGTGAACGGAAGTCAAAAAATATCAAATTATTCATCGCAAGTTAGCCATACAGCATCATACATTAGCAGTGTGACATCGCAGATTAGCAGCGTGGTATATTTCCTTATAGCTGTGGATGATTTCAGGATAGAACAATCGAGCACCCCTCGGTACCACAGAGTCCACAGAACATCACATCCATGTTCTTCCTACGAGCCTAGTCAACTGTCTTGTCATAGCCCAAGCGAACTTGAAGGCAACAAATCCTTTCATGTCGGAGCGTGATTTTTGCCGTGAATTGTTTTTCCTAGTTTCCTTCGTCATGGTAGATATTTAACCTGAGCGTGTCTTTGTTTACTTAAAGGTATTGGCAATATCTCTTTTACCTGTAGTCATTTGAAAAATCAGATTATCTGCCGAAATCGGCCACGTGTAACCTTCCATGGAATAAGTTTTACCATACCTACATAACCAGACGATATAGCCTACCCCATGGACAAGTAATAAAGAGTACCTATTGATACGAAACGAATTATTGACATGACGTCCCACGATATTGACAAATACGAACTGAACCGTCTTTGTAGTCCCTTTAAACCTTTTTAGGTTTATCTTTGTAACAAAGTAAGTGATTTTCTGTTTAACTTGTAACCTTAAGCACGTATATGTGATTATAGCTGTAAGGAAATATTTAAAAAAATGAATTATCCATTCCACGTTCAACCAAGCTCAAACCGAAATCTGCCTAGTACTACGTTCAAACGTATATATACGATATAAGTTTGTGAAGATCTGATATGTATATGTTTATATATATATACATGTATCTGTGATACCAAATCTGCATATATTACGCAATAACAAAATGTATACTGTTTTACAATTACACATTGTATCAAAATAAGCGCTTTACAGTACATAGATATACAATTTATACAATCAATACAATTAGCATATATACATTAATACATTAATACATTAATATATACATTAATCAATACAATTTTGAGGAATTCGCAGGAGCTGCCTTATCAGGCGCTAACTACTATTCCTATGCCACCTGGTTAATGTCTTCCTGGAGATGTATTGTGTTCTACTATACACACAGTATTAAAAAGATCCTTTATTTCAAAACACGTAGTCGCTATACATAGTATTTTAACTGACAGTATGCATAAGAATAGTAATATACGAAAATCACACTGTGTTTACACTATACTGTTAATTTGTATTAAAAAGTACAAATTGTATCAAAAATATTTATAGTATTAAAATACATTTTTGATCAAACTATATACAATATTATGTTTACATATTTTATATATATAAACTTCATATTGTACTACACCAGTACAAACGGTAAACAAATTATATATCGAAGCTTCACATTATACAAATACATCAGAAAATCGTCACACATTTTCTCATGTGTCCGCAAAGATCAGTATAGATAATCCATGTATTTTTTTCAGATACCATTTTTGTTTGTAAATCATATGACAACTCCTGAAGTTATCGTGTGCCAACTGTCAAGGATGTTCGTTTATGTTTGAAGTAATGTAAAATGCACCTACATACTTCAAACAAACCTAGGTCTGGATCTTCCAATGGACGTGAAAGACAGTAGCAATGGACGTGTACCACACCTAACTTTAATTAGGTTTATAATATTGGTTATAAAACCCAATGTTAATTTTCAATTTTGCGTTTTAAAGAAATAGAGAAAACCGTTGTAAATTTCTTACAATTTTAAATTTGGAAATGGAACATGACTGTAAGCCGTCCTTAAAGCAATGTGTTTTTTCCGTAATGTTATTGATGAAACGGCCGTGTTTCAAACAATTTGCACAGATTGCTCAAAATTAGCAACAATACCGTAAGCCATCAGGTTTTTTCTACAAACCCTTTTTAGAATACAAGTATTTCCTTTAAAACTGGCGGCTACTAATTGCGTAGTTAAATATGAAATATCGATCGCTGCAGTCCAGTTCACTTTGTATTGTTCACTGCTTTACAATTTTATTATTTTGTGATCATTTCAGACAACCTTTTTAAAATTAAATGCATCCATCATTAATTAGACAGACAAACACTTGAATCCCGAATTAGTTTTCAAATCAAGTTCAAGTAGAATCAATCATCATTGTTGTAAAGACAAAAGATGGTACTCATAGTTTTGATATTTCAATAATTGAGGAAGCGCAGTCTTAAAGCTTCTACGTAATGATGGTTGAAGTATCTAGAAATAATTTCACGAATGATAACCATAATTTTACCAAATAGTGAATTTTTCATCAAATCAACTGGAATGAAGTAGAGTTCTTATTGATGTAAACATTATTCTGTTAATCAATATATAACCGGAATACAACCAGATGTTCCGGAAGTGTGAAAGTTCCCTGCTTTATCGTCGACAAAAAACATGTAAATCTCAGTAAAATACAAGAAATGTTTCGAAGCGAGAGCCGGGGTATTTACAACGAAACAGCAAGGTACCTATATGACAGGTTAAAACATTAACCTTTAGATCACACAAACAAATAATATTTATCATTATGGCGACCATAAAATCGATCAACCTGCTTCTCTGTGAACCATGAGTTGATCGTTTGTCTGTCATCTGTCGGAAATAATAATATTTAGAGCAAGATCTTGACTTCAGTATCAATTGCAATATGCCATTGGTTGGGGAAGTAGGAACGTTACACTCAAGAAAGGGAAAGTTTACAATCGGAAAATTAAAATCGTCACGCTTATTGTACAGCCAAATAATAAGGCGTCAGTTCTCAATTTTGATAATGGTGTTAGGAAAGATCGAGAAAAGCGTCTGAAGAAGAGTCTATAGTGACCTCGAGTTCATGAGAGCATATATGATCGGCAGTCAATAAACTTCTTGTTATTTTAAGAAAGCACATCGTCAATATATCTGAAAGTGTAATTGGAGGACTAAGCGAGGTTTTTGTTACAAGTCCTGTTAAGATTTTCAATACATTTCATCCTCATATCCTCTAGGGAGCCCAAAGGTTTCGCCCTACGTACACATATGTTGGACGTTATACATTGAGAGCGAAACTGTTTGATTTCGACGATGGTCTCATTTAATAACAAAGGTCAGAGGAAGGGCACATTTTGTTCCCATAGGAATGACTATAGTCTGCTGGAAAAAGTTTCCTCCGACTTCAACAAAGATATTGTCAATTTGAATCTCAGTCATATTGTTTTGACATTGTCATGCTCTTCACAAAATATGCTCCAAAATAGTTTACAATCATGTATTTTTATTTACATTCACATTTCTAAGACGAAGAAACCCCTTATAATTTGAGAACAAAGTCGTTTCTTCAGTTTGGTACGTGGTAATTTAAAGAGTGGTTGTATACAATGCTCTAAGAGAAGAGACATTTTTAAAGAAAGGATACGTAAGATTGAGAAAAAAATTATTTTAGAGTTTTCAAAATTCACGTTCTTTGTTCCTCTACTTGAGTAAACAGTGTGCTGTTCGGATTGGACGGTATAATTAATGCTGATTGGACAGTATAAGTAATGCTGATTGGGCGATATAAGAAATGCTGATTGGACATTATAAGTAATGCTGATTGGACGGTATAAGTAATGCTGATTGAACGGAATAAGTAATGCTGATTGGACGGTATAAATATTGCTGATTGGACGGTATAAGTAATGCTGAGTGGACGGTATAAGCAATGCTGATTGGACGGGATAAGGAATGCTGATTGGACAGTATAAGTAATGCCGAGTGGACGGTATAAGTAATGCTGATTGGACTGTATAAGTAATGCTGAGTGGACGGAATAAGTAATGATAATTGGACGGTATAAGAAATGCTGATTGGACGGTATAAGTAATGCTGATTGGACAGTATAAGTAATGCCGAGTGGACGGTATAAGTAATGATAATCGGACGGTATAAGAAATGCTGATTGAACGGTATAAGTAATTCTGATTGGACGGTATAAGTAATGCTGATTGGACGGTATAAGTAATGCTGATAAGACAGTATAAGTAATGCTGAGTGGACGGTATAAGTAATGCTGATTGGACTGTATAAGTAATGCTGAGTGGACGGAATAAGTAATGATAATTGGACGGTATAAGTAATGCTGATTGGACGGTATAAGAAATGCTGATTGGACAGTATAAGTAATTCTGAGTGGACGGAATAAGTAATGCTGATTGGACGGTATAAATAATGCTGATTGGACGGTATAAGTAATGCTGAGTGGACGGAATAAGTAATGATGATTGGACGGTATAAGTTGTGCGGATTGGACGGTATAAGTAATGCTAAGTGGACGGAATAAGTAATGATGATTGGAGGGTATAAGTAATGCTGATTGGACAGTATAAGTAATGCTGAGTGGACGGAATAAGTAATGCTGATTGGACGGTATAAGTAATGCTGATTGGACGGAATATGGTATGCTGATTGGACAGTATAAGTAATGCTGAGTGAACGGTATAATTAATGCTGAGTGGACGATTGGACGGTATAAGTAATGCTGAGTGGACGGTATAAGCAATGCTGATTGGACGGTATAAGTAATGCTGATTGGACAGTATAAGTAATGCTGAGTGGACGGTATAACTAATGCTGAGTGGACGATTGGACGGTATAAGAAATGCTGATTGGACGGTATCAGTAATGCTGATTGGACGGTATAAGTAATGCTGATTGGACGGTATAATTAATGCTGAGTGGACGATTGGACGGTATAAGTAATGCTGATTGGACGGTATAAGTAATGCTGATTGGACAGTATAAGTAATGCTGATTGGACGGTATAAGCAATGCCAATTGGACGGTATAAGTAATGCTGATTGGATGGTATAAGTAATGCTGATTGGCCGGTATAAGTAATGCTGATTGGACGGTATAATTAATGCTGAGTGGACGGTGTAAGTAATGCTGTTTGGACGGAATAAGTAAGACTGATTGGACGGTATAAGTAATGCTGATTGGACGGTATAATTAATGCTGAGTGGACGATTGGACGGTATAAGTAATGCTGATTGGACGGGATAAGTAATGCTGATTGGACGGTATAAGTAAAGCTGATTGGACGGTATAAGTAATGCTTATTGGACGGTATAAGTAATGCTGATTGGACGGTATAAGTAATGCTGAGTGGACGGAATAAGTAATGATGATTGGACGGTATAAGTAGTGCGGATTGGACGGTATAAGTAATGCTGAGTGAACTGAATAAGTAATGATGATTGGAGGGTATAAGTAATGCTGATTGGACGGTATAAGTAATGCTGAGTGGACGGTATAAGTAATGCTGTTTGGACGGAATAAGTAAGGCTGATTGGACGGTATAAGAAATGCTGATTGGACGGTATAAGTAAAGCTGATTGGGCGGTATAAGTAATGCTTATTGGACGGTATAATTAATGCTGATTGGACGGTATAAGAAATGCTGATTCGACGGTATAAGTAATGCTGATTGGACGGTATAAGTAATGCTGAGTGGACGGTATAAGTAATGATGATTGGACGGTATAAGTAATGCTGGTTGGACGGTATAAATAATGCTGATTGGACGGTATAAGTAATGCTGATTGGACGGTATAAGTAATGCTGTTTGGACGGTATAAGTAATGCTTATTGGACGGTATAATTAATGCTGATTGGACGGTATAAGTAAAGCTGATTGGACGGTATAAGTAATGCTTATTGGACGGTATAAGTAATGCTGATTGGACGGTATAAGTAATGCTGGCAATGAGTTCTGACAATGGCTAGGTTGTGTATCTAGCAGAGCCAGCAATAAAACATTGTTTTTAAGGATTCTTGGGAATTTACTTTACTTGATACAAACGAGGTAGGCCTGTTTCGTTATCATTAATAGGTATTCGGAAAGCTTGCCATGCAGAAGCTTGATTAGCTATTACTACGTCTTTCGCAAGATAGGGAAATATAAAGTGCTGGATTTGCTCATCAAGCAAGTGTAGCCCTTTTAGCAAGTCTAGACTCTAATAGCGATAGCATACAAAGATTAAGCTATTAGATAGTTTGTCAGCAGACACATCTGTATATATGTCATCCAGCATTTCAGGGGGATAAATACAGAAACACTATTTATCGCACAGTCATAGTTTTATAAGCAATACAAACCAAAAACACTGAGATAGTGAGTTTTTTTGTATCAAAGAAAAATGTTATTCTTAAGAAATTTTTCTAACACGTTTTTTGAAACTGCTGTTAGTTAAAAATAAGTGGATCAGTCAAGGTAAACATTATCAGATATATATATGTTTGAGCATTTTTATTTTGCATAAAAAAACCCACTAAATTGAATAAACTAAGGCTTATCTTGTCATCATATTGATTTTCATAAAATATATGAAACATTGGTCCGGGCACCCTGAAGCCTTTTTAACGGATTATTAAGATAAAAAGAAATCCGATGTCTTTGGAGTGTACTAGACACTATGAAAATTATATTATTTTTACAGAATTTGGCGTACCGGTACATTACCCTTGCCAACATATATACACCTTTGAATTGGGAGGTACACATTATAAACAATATAACGTTCGTCAAATAACTTGTTTAAACCCTCCCGTCTGTAAACAATATGTAAAGAATGTAACGAAATAGGTCTCTCTTTTTATAAAATGGAGAGAGATTAAATCAGAGATGCTAGATTTTTAAAGCAAATTAATAAGATCTTTTTTATTTCGAAACATAAAAAAGGTTCGCAATATTAACATTCAGTAACAGCTGAAGGGAGATAACTAAGAGTTTGTCAGTTACAGCTGAAGGGAGATAACTAAGAGTTTGTCGTTGCAAACATTTTCAGGTTAACATTTCTTCAATGGTAAATAAATGTTATTGACTTCAAATTAATTTACTGCCATATTTTGTCATTTCGTAAATTATTTCCACGAAAACCGAGGTAAAAAGTCAAACCTATCTTCAACTGATGGATAAACCTTCAATAACTCTTATAACAGACATACCATTTTATTATTCTCTGGGCCTACCATCTGATTAGAGGTAGGCAATTGCGAGTTGTCTCCCATTTCACAATATCACCTTTTTTAGTCAATCTTTTGCCAGCAGAGCAAAAGACACTGAAGTCCATTAAACCTTACATTGTTATCAAAGTGGATGATAAATATTCGGTAGTGGATATCATAAATGATCAGTGGCGTAGATATATGATTGTATGTTTACGCATACACTAAAAAACAATTAAAGAAGATTTTTTTTAATCATATATTTTTATTGAATTTGGTTTATTAATATTGACCGTCCGTATCAATCATAAAAAAGGAAAGAAATAAAATAAATCTTCTTGAAAATGTTAGTCAGACGGAATATATTATACCATGGTATCCTTAGATAATCGTTAAGGTTCAACAAGCCTCCTAGAAGATGTAATAGTCACCCTAAATTTCAACCCTTGGTAAGTCATATTCAGATACCCTTATTAAAAATCGGAATATATATATTTGTAATTTTATGGGTCAAAGAAGTAATATAGACGGTAAAATCCCATATAACACTGGATCCTAATGGAGGTATGTCCGTAGGATACGAATTACTTAAAATATTATATGGGGCAAAGAAGTAATTCCAACATATATGTAATTTTAGATACATTGGACTTTTACACAAGCTACTTAAAATGTACATTACCAGGTTAACGTAGTCAATAATATAGCATTAGGGCTGATTTCTTAATAAAAATAGCTCACTCGACTTATTACTTGTCAATCTCTGTAGCGACCAAACTAAAAAAAGATGGTTTTTTAGGGTGGTCGGGTAGTGCAGCGGATACCGCACTTGCCTTTCACCAAGACGGCCGGGGTTCGATTCCCCGATCGGACGTGAAAAGGTTGGGGTCACCTACCCGACCACGTGGGTTTTCTCCGGGTGCTCCGGTTTACTCCCACACCAAGACCCCCACACGCTAACATCCGGGCCAACAAGAATGATTAATATAAGTTGAAATAAGTTGTTTCATAATTGTTGTAAAATAAATAAAGTTTATATTATAATGTTTTTTATAAAAGCTAGACATGTTATTAACATTATCGCACTTTTCTGCTTCAATGTTTATAGTATGTCTAGCGCATTTATGGCACATCATCTAAAATTCACTTATCGATTAAAGATACTAAGCCATTGTTTTCTTATTTATAATTTGTTAAAATATATTACTATGGGACATTATTATGATTTCAGTGGTTTCGCATGACAACATCTATCTTTATTTCAGGTAAGCGTTCCTCTCAACAGCTAGGAGAGGAGAAATAAAGCTCCGCATGCCATAGGCATATAGATAAACTTTAAATTGTGGGTAATTTCTTAGCACTCAGTTGGGTCGCAAAAGAGATTGACATGTTATAAATCAGATGAGCTATGCTTGTGACGGCATCAGCTTTAATGCCTTATTTTCGACTACGTTAACATGGCTATGCATTTTTTTTATTCAAATTACATATAAAAGTTCCGATTTTTAATTGAGGTATTTGAATATGACTTATCAGGGGGTTGGAATTTCAGGTGACTACAGCATCTATCAAGGGGCTTGTTGAACCTCAAGGACCTTTCAGTCTTTTCAATAGCAAGTGAAACTTTAACTTGTTAATAATCAGATGAAAAGGTGTTCTCAGAACACGGGTGATTGTTTCTAGGACCTGGTAGATTTTTTTCCAGTTATGTAAACACACAATAAAAAAAATGATTTGCTACGCCACTGATGATTAAGGACTGGTCTATGTTCACAAACCCAATCACCGATGTACATCGTTCAGTTGTTTGATCCGCTCCGTAACATTAATGTGCTGAAATAGGCGGTATATATCGTTCTCTGTTGGTAATAAATGGGCCCAGCGTGTTTGTTTTTGAATGATATGTAACCGACATGTTCGCTTGTTCGACACCTACTTGGCTGACACTTGTCTATAGTCAAGGTAGCTTCTAAAACCTTAGTGACGTCCACTTGAGGTCACATGGCAAAATACTAGCCAACTTAATTGAATAATTCTGACTATCTTAATAATAAAGCATGTAGTAGTCTACCTGAAAAGACACTCTTGGTGGTAAATTATATTGTCTCCTTTTATAGAAATGTCCCACATAAATCCGGGACGGCATCTTCGTCAATCGTGTTGCTTGGGACCCCAAAATGAAACATCCTACAACAGATAGCTTGGCAGAACTCCTGAGATTTGTTATCACGTTGAACAACTTTGCATTAAATGGCGGACACTTTTTATATTAGAGGTAAGGCTTTAAAGACACTGATATGGCACCATCATACGATGATATGCATCTGTCCGTGTTACTTAAAGCTTCATAGATTACATTTTGATTAAATAAATTTCTTTAACCAGACAATAAGATTTACAACAGATATCTCAAACGAACAGAAATATTTTGGACGTTTGCCCCACACTCATTAATGGGGAATAACTACCAATATGCACTGCTGTATACTTACCGACACCCATCAGTACCTCCGCCCTTTCGGTTGCCACCATCACACTCAGCCAAGGTCATGTCCTAATCCCAAAAAGCTTGAAATCACTTGACGCATTGTTTGGTATGACGACGTCACTCAGCGTCGTTATTCGGAGCTGAGTTCCTCCGTATTCTGCAAAGGGTATATAAAGCTGTGTGAGAAAACAGGAGAATGCAAAATTCGCTCAAATACAAAGTCAGAACAAAACTTCTTGTAAACTTTCATCCAAGTATGTCAACTCTATCCAGCTGATAGCTGTACATCATGTATCACTGGTATATATTGATGTCAATCGCTTAATGAAGAAATGCTTTTTCGCAATTTTTTGCATACCACGGACGGAAAAATCTTGAAAATCAGGCCATAGTTTTTGGAACGATTCTTAACTTAAGGAATTCCTTGAATTGTGTTTTTTTTAATAAAGCGTAATTAGAGTTAAGGAAAATTGTCAAGTTAAGGATTTTTTTCCTAATTAAGTAATGCTCTTCCTTGAAAAAGATTCATTTTTCAATTTCTTAAAATTCGGGTCCCTGCAGGTAGGGCGTAAGAATTGTACCTGCTGCCCCCATTGCATGATCGTAGGAGGCGAGTAAATTTGGGATCTTATCTTTTCTCTTCTTTCTTAACGACTTTCTTCTTCCTAAAGTCTCCCTTGACAATGCCTCACTTTTGGCCTTCAGTTGAGCGTTCGCCCCTGTTAGGAAGTTTTTACTTTGGGTTCTGTCCCCTGGCCGAACATACCAGAGTCTGTAAAAATGGTAGTTTCTACTCCTGCTTAACGCTCAGCAATTTTGGAGTGGGACGACTGGTTCGCCCGTTGTCAGTTTATTGTGACCGGTTGGGATGTCCTGCTTGGTGTCTTCGGCAGTATGTTTCAGTGAGGTAGCACTATAAAGTCGGCATCAGTTCCGCGCTATCACAAAGAAACAAACACGAACATATTGTAGCCTCCCAAAACACACACGTATACACTACACGCAGGGAGGCTGTCCTTAAATGACCATAGCTGTTGAAACTCGAACGTTATGGTCAGTTTTAAGTTACAGTGTGTGCATGTAGAGACATATGCTCCTTAATTCTACACCGCTAATCGTTTCTATATGTATCAGAAAATAATATGCAATCTCTGTCCAGACACCAACACCATTCCGTGTTTTACACATAATGTCATATAAAGCAACAAACGTGATTTTCTTAATAACTTGTGCTAATTGCCAAATATCGGTGACCAGACCACTAAGTACCTGAGCGTCAATATCTACCGGAACAAATGTAGTTAGATTACGATCACTGTCGCATAAGCCAATTTCTTGTTGTGCATGACTACAAAGCTACAGGATCATTCGCCTTCGATTAACATCAGCAATTCATTTTCCTCATCAATATTTTTCGGTATTTGGCTGAGCAATATGTACATATCATTTCTATGCATGTTGCATTTTATCCCCATGGCAGTTATAATTCACATATAGTTGTGTTTATTGACGAACAAAGAACACTTGGTTCGAATGACAGGATCTATATGATTATGTAGATTTGGCAAAAAGAAGTGTTGTTGATTTAAAAAAAAAAAAAAACACTATATTTCTGGTCTGTTGGCGGCCACATAAGTCCTCGGGGGATTCTATTGAGAATAAAACATTAGGCTAATGTTTTCATTTTTGTCAAACAATAACATTGTCATGTACTCTGACAAGTAGATATATGCGTAGACACTATACACATCATCTGTGTGCTAAGTAAGGAGGGCCACGTCATCACAAAGGTTGCAGTACACTGGACTCCTGAAGGTAAACGGAAGAGAGATCGCCCCAAAACCACATTGTGACGCCCAGTGAAAAGAGAGCTCAGTGAAATGGATCCTAGCTGGGGAACTATTAAGCAATTAGCAATGTCGACAGTACGTGTGGAGGCTGCCCTAAACGCCACCGGGCGTTATAGGCAGTAAGTACGTACTATTGAATTCGTTTAAACATTTGTTTTTTATCAAATGATTCTTTATAACAGTGTTCCCCATAATACAACATAATATAATTGTACATTTGTTTTTATTACAATATGCTTTGATAAGATAACTAGTATATCTAACTGATACAGGATGGTGACTGGACAATACCGTGGTGGAACGCAGGGTACAGTTGTGGTAGGGGATCTCTCAAACCTACCCGCCTTGATATTTACATATACATAATGAAGTACAGTTAAGGTTGAGTCGAAACATAAACCGATATAAGTATATCACTAAATAAGTATATAAGTACACGACTTTAATGTCAGATACGTATTGTTTCACCCATCCACAATTAAATTCGATCATTGGACAGTCCAGTCGGTATACCGAAGGTACCTTAAGATTTGAGGAGGTCACCAGTCTGTTAATTGACCTCACATATATTAACGAACGTTCTACAAACTGTTAGAACTCTAGGGCGGAGATCTTCGTAAATGTAAGATTTGTTCCCACCATCTTTGTATTTTTGTATGAATATTTTCCCCTACTCTTTAAATTATTTTTGGCTTTTTATGTTTTTTGTTGATTATTTTCATTTTTGCTTTTTGATGTATCTATATTTTTCAACTGATCAAAGTTTAGATTGTGTTTATTTCATACTTTGTATAGCGTTTTCTTGTCCGACCTGGGCCTTATGTTATTTTCATGTTATATCTTGCAATTTTTAAGCTTCCAAGTGAGAGAAATGTATTATTTGTTATAATGAAACTACTTCCCTTTATACTTCAAAAAAGAATTTCATTTATTTTGTAAAGGATCACCTCGTCGGAATTATTATATTTTATTTGTAATTTATCATTCATATCTGTTAGGTGTTTGTGAACAATATGCTCCAAGCTGTGGTCAATGGAGTTATCTTTTCTAAAGGTATCTATAAAAGGACATGCCATCTATTTTTATATACTTAATAATATAATCATAATAACATATAAGCCTGTTTAATGTCTCCTACACATGTTCTTTCTTATGTCATGATGTAGATCAATATATTTCAGATTTGATGAGCAAGGTATAGAACAGCCTGTCGAATGAAAACTATGGAACATTTTGCAGAACTTTGCGTACCTTGATAGGTATAATCATCTCTTCCAGGTAGTTTTGAATTTCGAGTTGCGCTGCACTCATTGTGGTTTGTATGCGCATTTTATGTACCTGTATCCGGTTCCATGTCCTTGCGTGCGTTTCTCATAATATTTCCATTTCAAAAAAATATATGCTATATTGTTTACTTAATATTTTGTCAAATTCAGATTTTTGTTAAGGTGAATGTGAGATACATGAGAAATAGATATTGACCAATAAACTGTTCAGGCCTATATAACTACATATTTATCGGATTGTTAGTTGTTGTACAAGATATGGAATTATGCTATCTTTATTAACCGATTCTACATTACTACGCGTGAAAAGTAAACAAAGACATTTGGTTCGGACAGAGTCATCAAATTTACTACAGATACATGTTACACGAAACCTTTGGATCTTAGACTTATACTCTAACAACTTAGATGATTTAGTGTCCACACCGTTTAGTGTATAAGAAGGTGTGGCCACAAAACCTAATTGATAATAACATTCGATTTATTACCTGTACGTAATGACCACATACCAGTGTTGCCCAGGTACAAACCCAATCATCTCTAGCATCGATACCTGTCCGTGTTTCTTTAACAATCGTTAGCTTGATTCATTTTTTTAAAAATAACCTAATATTCTTTACTATTAAAAGATATTGACAGTTTTGCGTCATCGTTATCCATTGATCGTTTTAAAGCAGGAAAAAATCTGTATTTAGATATCGTTCAAGTAGTTGTGTGTTTCTAGTTTTTATTAAGATGACTAGACTTTTTCATGGTCCGGGCCAGAACTTCCATATCAATGTCGTAACTCATTCTTACCATTCAAAATAAAGCGGACATTGCTTGCGTCAACCCAATGTAACTAGCCTAGAGTTCCCTTAAAGTTGTTGATAAGGGAACATTTACGTATATTAAGCCTGTATGCGTACACTAAGAAAAAAGTAGCGGTGTTTTCAAGATGTTTTGGTCAGTAATTGCGGCTGTGATTCTAATGTCCGTGTCTTGGACACAGGATGTTACCGGTGAACTCAGCAGCCCACCAAATCCAATGGAAGGTAACGAAGCTGTGTCTTTCCAACAGGAAATAAATCATTTTCAATCGCAGTTACAAGATCTACAGTCGAACTTCAATTTACAACAACAGGAAAACAGCCAACTCCGTACAAGTGTAAGTCTACTATTAGCCACTGTCAGTCAACTCCAGACAATTGTAACTGAACTACAGCACGCTGTTCCTTCACAAAACACCACTACCTCTGAAGTACAAAACCAGTCGACGTCTTTAACTTTGATGCAGTCTTATTTGGAATCCTTTAGCGCGAGCTATAACGCCAGTGTACGAGACCTCCAGTCTTCTTTTGCTCAGCTTCAAGACAAAGTGACTGAATTAGACGATGTCAACATTGAACTACAGACGACATTATTACACTCTCAAGGTTTGTAAGCGGGTTTTGCTTCACTTTTCCGTCCGAAACACATTTGAAACACATTGAAGTACAAAGAAGCAATTTAGAGCAAGAACAAGAAGCTGTTTTCAGTGCGTCTTTTTGCTTTTTTTAGGAATTTTTTATTGCATTCAATCGATGTTTTCATTCTAACGGTTTATGTTCAAACTAAATCGACCATTTCTGTCAAAATACGGTAACCGTTCTTGATGAAGATGAAAATATTGTAATTTATTGCTAACCATTTCATTTGAAGTTTAAAGTTACGTTGTATTCACAGAACTTCAGCAAAATGCAATAGGGGTGCAGGGAAACGTCACTGAATTCCTGTGCGAGCATTTCACCCACTCGAATGTCTCTGTTGCCGGTAACGTCACTGCGGGCACGGCTGTGATCAGAGGACGGGATTGGACCTATGGCGAACAGGTAAGCAACACGAAAGATAAGATAAAGGGACATATATTACATTAGCGTCAAATCTTTGAGGGCATTGAATAAAGTAATAATACAATAAAAACTATAAAATGTCCAGTCTTAAAAGACTTACGAGGTACGATTCATTGTTTAAGTCCCATATAAATGATTCAAATTATAGATTTATGAAATACAGTAACAGATTTTTTTTTGAAATATTTAACAGTTCATAATACTTAAATTTAAGTAAATTGTATGCAATGACTGATTGATTTTTATTGTGATATTTATTACATTCAAGTGTATTAACTTTTCAAAAGCAAGTGATGATTTCCGTTGTGTCGTTAGCTCACGAGTATAAACATAAAACTAATTCATTCTCAGCCACGATATGCAATCTTACACTATGATATTATCCAAATAAAACTAGGAAAATAGACTGGTTACTATATGTGTATAATTATATAGCGCGAATACATTAATTTATCATCAAACCATAAAATGGCTATAACTTATTCTTATCATTTACTGTAAATGTTTTTGAATTATTTATTGATTTTCGATGTATGATTGGGAGTCTACTAATTGATATATATATGCAATTTGCATAACCTCGTAATAATCTTATTGCTATGTCTAAAATGTAATTTTGAAAGGATTTGATGATATAAACAGATGCAAAATTTGATCATTCCAGGACGGGCATGATCACGTGACGGGCGTAGTCATGGATAAACATACACCCGCTGGGCTGGCGTACGTGCACTGGGAAAACGGTCTGGAAAACATTTATCGGGTAGGATATGCCGGTGGGTTTGACCTCTACTATTACTACCCGGATGTCCTGAGAAAGTTCAGGCACGTGCTGTGCCAAAATTGATTTCTACCTTGTCTGACCTCCGAGTGATCTAAATATAACCTTAGATAGCCATGAAATACATGACCCAATTAACTAGCTTTGACCTGGACATCATATAACGTCTGATTGATGTGAGCTGAAATTGGTGTGCCCTTACTCTCTTACCTTGCCTCAATCAGGAATTACCTTCACGGTGACATGAACTTAGTCTGACATGATATTACCATTGTATGATACCGTTCATCATGACGTAAACATGACCTTACCTCATTCGTATTAGACATTAACGTGACATGGCCTAAGCCTGACATGACATTACCATAGTATGATACCGTTTATCACGACGTGAACATGACCTTGCCTCAGTCTTATATGACATTCCCATAGTATGATACCGTTTATCATGACGTGAACATGACCTTACCTCAGTCGTATAAGACATTAACGTGGCCTAAGCCTGGCATGACATTACCATGGTATGATACCGTTTATCATGATGTAAGCATGACCTTACCTCAGTCTTTTATGACATTAACGTGACATGGCGCCTAAGCCTGATATGACATTAGTGTGACACGGTCTCAGTCTAATATGAAATTAATGGAACATGACCGTCAGCCTTATGACATTGAACTGACATGATCCCAAGTTGATATGACATTGTCGTGACATGACTTCAGCCTGATATGAGATTAACGTAGACTGACTTAATCTGATATGACATTGAAGTGACTTGACCTCCACTTGATATGACATTAATGTGAACTGCCTTCATTCTGATATGCCATAAAACGTGATCTTAACTCGCTTTGATATGACACCAACGTGGCTTGACCTTAGCCTGCTATGACATTAAACTAACATGTTTGATATTACCTCACAACCAAGTTGACCTCAATTTGTTCCCGATGACAGTTTATCTTTCGTCGATGAGAACTCGAAGTAACATGTACACCACATAGGCAACCTTAATTTAAATTGACATGTTTTGGTTGTATAAACTGTGTGACATCAATGCGTTGCACTTAGTATCTATTAAATGTATGTAGGATATATTCGTAATAAATGGAACTCAAGCACTACGTTCTTGTTGTGTTTTCATCACTTGACTTTTAACACTGATTTCAGATGTCAGTATAGAGAGAGTGTATGATGTTTTTGGAGCAGGTCAAAGAATCATTATGGCGTCCGTATTTCAAATGACAATAATAGAATATGCATATTTGACAAAAAAAAAGTATTCGGAACTTTGTGTTGCAGACACTTCTGGCAGTATTTACGTGTGCATTTTTGACATTGTGTGAAATAAACCATACAGCTTAGGGACAACGTATACTGTGTACCGGGAAATGTTCGTCCAGTTAAAGTTTCGCCCTTCGACTATTAAATCCACTATTGCCCTATAATAAAGTTGACCTTCACATTTGATTACTATATATGTAATGTAGTTTACAAATGTTTGCTGTGATAATAAATTTGCCCTCATTACGGAGGGCGAAAAAGGTGAAAATTAAAAAGCAGCGACAATTTCCCGGCATACAGTATTGTAATGATGAACAGGAGGACCGACTGGACTTAAGCTGAACTGATTGTTTAAAGATGTTACCCGTTTAGACGACTTGTACTGTAAGGTTGTCCATACATGCCGGTTATGTTTTCTGCATTGGTGAGAGAGATATCAAGGTCATTTCTTCGTCAATTACCCCTCGATATTTTGATGAATTGTTCATGATATGGTCATTCAAACAGAAATAAAATGGCATTGATCAAAAACCAATTTATGAGTGGTTGCCCAAAATGACATGCAAAAACTAGTTTGAATTTTGCATGAATATCAAAGTATTGATAAAATGGTAAAAAGTTAATAACTGGTTTATCAGATACAGGGAACGTGAGAAAAGCATGTTTGTAATAAGAAATCACTTTTAAACGTATTTCGTAATAAACTATCCTTTCCATTGAATGCGCCAAATTCAGCTTATATTGACATTTTCTTTTATAAAATTGTATATAGTTTATTTTGTTTCGTCTGCCTTCTTTTATCCACATTGTAGTTGTAACATTAATATATACAAACAGGTCATCGACCACTTAAATTATCGACCACTTAAATTATCGACCACTTAAATTATCGACCTTTAGATTATCGGCCTTTAGATTATCGGCCTTAAAGTATCGACCTTTAGAAACCTCATACAATCATCAAGTGGAACACAGCAGGTCTGTTCTCTCCCCGAACTTGCACAGGTATTGAAATGGATAGTCAGACATTACAAATATTGTTTTACCAATGACTCTCCGTAATATCTAGCTACCTCTGAAGTTATTAATTTGGATCACATCCGCTGGTCTATTTGATAATATTTGGTCATACATTGTCTCATATAGAGTAATGAATAATTATTTTATATTGGGTGCTTCTTTCACCGAACTGGTTCTTTGTATACTTCCAAACTTGTAGATACCACAATATGATATCAATCAAAACGCGCTCCAATTGAACGTTTACTCCGCGGCCGTTCGCGAATGAAAAATAACCCATCAAATTCATGTAATTTACCCAAAGGAACTGTGGTATGATTTTTGTTTTGGACATCCATGCACTGATAAACCATATTCAATTTTCTTTTTTTTACTTATTGTATTTATTTTTTTATTTACGTTTGGATGCCACATGCCTGATTCAACATTCATAAAAGTTCGAAAATTGAAAAGATAATAAAATATTTGATTTTTTTGTTTTATCATACTTAATTACTTTTTTGATTAAGCATTAATTTTGTCAAGAAATGACACATGGAACCAGTCACTCGGAACTGGGATATTTTGCCTTTTGACCATTTTCTAAAGAGTCTCAGAAAAAGGTATATATGACCGGTGAAACTCGAGTGCGTGAGGCCTACACGATGGTTTATTTTCCCGTCATGTGATCAATGTAGTCCAATCAGATATGTTGTTATAAGCTGAAGTAAAAAATAGAAGATAACCATTTGAACTACATCAACAACATCATCTTTATTGTAAATACATATACAGCATACAACAAGAAATATATCACACATTAATGATGTATATAATACAAGTTAAGATGTATGTGCTCTCATCTGAACCAATGATAATGATTGAAGACAAATGTTTATGATCGTATGCTTTGCTGAACATCAATAAGTTTGTGAAATGTATCAGCAAATCAAAGTGCTGCATTATTTTTAAAAAAAAATGAAGGTTATGTAAAATTAAATAATTTAGGGATATCTGGAAAACCTTATATACTTATAAATACGATGCGATTTATAAGAGAAATGAAACTACAAAGATCTGGAACCTCCTCCATCCCCATTATATTTTTTATTCTGTAGGATTTCCAAAGCTCAATATATACAGTCTATGGTTTCCTGCGGAATCGATTATACACTATCGGATTTAGCAGTTATATATCCAAGGGTTGCCTGCGTTTTTGAGTACCGCACTGAAACTGAGAGAGGAATGTTCCATCTGATATTTGGCTATAACGTTTTGATTTAAGATCAATAATGCTGACAATGGGACGGATGTAAATTGCAATCTTAAAAATGAGAAACCCCCACTTTCAGAAAAGTTCTTTAGCTAACGCAAGACTTTTCTTAAGGTTTAACAATTATCAAATAAGAAAAAGCAAAATATGAATAAAACAAAACGTGTTTCTTGAAACCGATCCTGCCAGGTTAGTGGTGCTTTGGAGTTTTTTATGACATGGAACACACCAAACGGTTGTTTATCAGTTATTACGGTGTTTATGTACAAATGTCACCCCATGTACACTTTTTTAATTACATCGATTGGGGTTTAAAGTCATATCAACAGCAAAGGTCACATGAACACAGGGACTATGATACACCTTAACAAGTTAAAATTAATACTAAATTACACGGTTTCATGAAAACAAGATTGTCTATTTGTATTACGTTGAAACAGTTATGAAACTGGTAAACGTCATATCACAAGGAAAACAATATGGAGCAACATATTTTGCTACCAAAGTAGATTTATCAAAAAAAAAAAAACCACAAACACAAACAAAAAGCAAAAACAAAATAAAACAAAAACAAACAATAAATTTAAAAAAAGATAGAAAATAAATAAATGTGTTTTTGATATTTTTCTCCATATATCCTTTGCGCAGTGTATCTGAAGTATCGATTTCTTGACCGCTAAAAGGGACTTCAATCAGATCATTTGAATATCAGCGATTTAAGATGGTATTGTTTTTATGAACCATCCTCGAGGTTTTTCAATATATTTTCTTTTTCTTATCATATTTATCTATTACAGAACTGCCGATCCTCTATTGGTATATAGTTCGGTACATGTGTAATCTGTCAATCAAACGAACAGTTCTCAGTTGCTGTTCAAGATTTACTACACTTCATTGATATGTGCTCCTCCCAATATGTTACTAATTACTTTATATTCAAACTATTTTGTCTGTCATACGTATTCAACGACATGTGAAAACCCGCTTAACACAGATATACACTAACTACGGGTTTCCATCGGTCTGGTTATTTTGTAAAGGGAAAAGAAACAAAAGACATTTTTTATGTTGCAAAAAACATCGATCGAACAAAACAATGAACAGTTCTGTACTATTCAAAATAATATTCATGCATGCTATCGTTTTCAATCGTATCTCAGCGCGATTCACACGAGGAATAATAACAATGATCACAGACATCAACCACTTTAACAATGTCATGTTTGATTTGAACTAGTGAAACGATGTTAAACATTTTGGGTCGTAAGCGAGAAGTTGCACGAGATCCTATGACAGAAACCAAATCAATTTGAAAGGTAATTTCCTGTGTCATTTATTTGCCTTTGGTGAATCAAGAATTAAGACATAATATTGCATAATCTCGTCTAATTTCAGCATGAAAAAGTAAAAAGACAAGTTGGTTTTCTAAGAACATTTTCTGGCTTGTGTTAGACCGTTTGAGCGTCAAACTTTTATCTGCTACGCTCTGGCCCACAAAGACAAGAACCTTCAGAACTAAAATTCAGTCATTTTGATTCACCGACTTTCCTCAAAATAGTGTTTATTCTACAACATGATAAAAGTTTCTGAAGATGATGAAAATAACGCGACTGTCAGTCAACGCTTGCCATTATCCTGTTTTGAATAATTAACAACGTCTCAACCATATTTTTGCAATCAAGAAATATGTACGGTTGTACAAATATGTAGACCTTTTTTCAGATAAAAGATAAAGTAAATGACGTAAAGTGTCAGTCAAGCAAAATCTCACCTCAAATTATGTCCTACAATTCCGCCCTCATTTCTGAATGCACATGGTCTGAAACTAATATCTATTGTTCGTTTTGATATATCACATTATAATAATGGTTGTAACACATTTACCACGCAAAATGATTAGTCTAGGATTCAACAGGAACTACAGATGCAGACGGTGCGCTTGGCGCAACGGCATTACTTTTCGTTGCTTGCGTGCGCATCCATGTCATTTCTTCGTCCTTGACCTTCATTCCGAACAATTTCCGCAGGGTTGCTTGAAATCTTGTTGCAGATGAGGATGAAACATACAGAAAGAAGTTGATCGCAAAGTTAAACTGATAGAAGAAAAAGAAAAATGCCCTGGCCCATTTAAGTTTGATTTTAGTTGACTGGAAATCTATGTAGCCTTGTTGACCGGGGTTTACTTTAGCGGTTGTATTCCAAATCAGTTCAGTCGACTGAATCAAACCTAGAGGTAAAATCAGGATCACGTAAGTGCTTGATACAATAAGCAGTAGCTTAGTGGCCTTTTCATCTTTCTTTGTTAGCGATGTGGTTGTCATTGCCTTCCGTTTGATGCTGTTTTTTCGGATTTCGAAGATGATTAAGGCGTTAAGACCAACAATGATAAAAGTCGGCAGCCATGTGTTGAATGCTACATAAAAATATATGATTTCCGGAGTTATTGCACGCCGCGTCTTACAAGCTTTGTACCCGAACACAGAATCTCCTTCGAAACCGGAAACGGCGATTTTGTGCATGGAGAAGAGGAAAACTGCAGAGGACACTCCGGTAATCGCTAGTGCTGCCCGTCGAACTGTCAAGGCCTTGGCTTTCAGAGGGAATTTTATCATAATGAATCTTTCCACTGTGAATGACAGGATCACCCAGACTGATAAAAGGTTAAAGAGCTCAACAATTACCCCATGAAATTTACAGAGCGACTCATGATCTTGGAAATCCTTGTTGACTGCCAAGTTTTGACCCCTCAAAACTCCGATCATAAAGTTCATTGTGAGTGAAAGCATGTCGTAAACGGCTAAGACCGAGAGATACAGATTAGTCGTGGACTTTCGCATGTGCTTCCGGGTCAGCACAATTACGGATATACAGTTGGCAATTAAACCAAGTATGATGACTATGGATGTCCCGTAAGAAAGCAGACCACGGACAAGTGTTACAAACGGGAGAATATCTACCCAGAGAACCCTCAGCTGACACGGCCATTTTAGTCTGTCACCATCTGTGATGTTTTTTCCTTGGAGGTCTTCTACCACCGAGTAGTCGTATGCACATACGCTGTCGTTCATTTTAAAAGCAGATATCTGCAATGAGATATTTAAAACAAAAAGATATATACAACAAAACTAATTGAAAAGTAAGTCACTTTAGTCCAATTGCGTTATATGTACACATAGGCAAGGGAAACATTCATACATAACTTCTCATCTATCTTAAACATTACGCCGCTAATAAATGGTTTATATACATATACGGTTAAACACAGCTTTCTGATTTATTTAATAGTACACATATG
The DNA here is from genome assembly GCF_002113885.1 of Mizuhopecten yessoensis. Classification (NCBI taxonomy): domain Eukaryota; kingdom Metazoa; phylum Mollusca; class Bivalvia; order Pectinida; family Pectinidae; genus Mizuhopecten; species Mizuhopecten yessoensis. The sequence goes on along the minus strand of NW_018407749.1, from coordinate 1,098,284 downwards.
TTGTGAAAATAAGTCATAATGAAAAATTAGTCGTATCATGTTTTAAATAACGCTTCATAACATTATATTGTTTAATTTTTCACAAATCATGTGTTCTTTGACCCGAACAGGAAAATAAGCTTGAATTTCCAGGATATGATTTGATTTTCACATTCATGAATTTTATTACATAAACCGCAAAATATGTCTATATATGGTTTTTCATTTACACTTTGAATAATTTAAGGAAGAAAAAAAACTATGTACAAATAAAAAATAGACCATTAGGAAAGTGAATAAAGGACTGAATCTTTAACTGATATGGCTGTTTAAGACAACACATCTTTATCACCCTTCTGTTCTGCTTTGTTTTTATATATAACCTCTGGAGTAGACACACTCGGTCGCCATAGTTAGAGGTCACATACGCCCCTCACGCGAGTAAATAATAGGTTTTAGTTATATTTACACTTGGACAGAGAATATGGCCATAGTGTGTAATAAGTATGTGCCCTGGCATGCATAAGTAAAATGTTTATCTTATTGGATACAAAATTAACCTTCTGTTTTTGTTTGTAATTTCTAATTTCATTTTACCAATATCGGCATTACTTTTGCTATCTGGCAATGTATTATCACTGTCAAAATCTTCTTTACAACTATAGAGGAGAGGCCTTTAATAAGTTTGGTGTACCCAAAACATCTTTGCTTGTTATCTAAGGGGTTAAACTGTTGGTAAAATACTGTAAACACTAAAAGAATAATTAATATACGAAATCAATAAAATGGGGGAAAAGTATCCCTTTAATCTCATGTAATGATCCCTTTGATAAATAATCCTGACTTAGAATGAAATGTAAAAAAACCTACTTTCTTCTGTTGGAAAGTCAATTCAACGCCATAAAGATTAGTCCACATTCTGTCACTGGCGTATCCTGCACATGCAAACTTAATTTGTTCTCTTAGAATAACCCACTAAGTACCTTTATCGTACTAGTTGTAAGCTAACATGGCTCCATGACTACAAGCTGTCATGGTTATAATGTGCTAACGATGGCCAAACCTACGTGTAATGCGCTGACCACATGTTACCTGCAACAGTTAGCATACAACAATTCAAACAAGTAAATATCTCTTAATTTCATAAATTTAGGTATCATTTTTCAATTTATTTATATTAAAGAAATAAATATTGATTGTGAAACAAACGTGAATTTAGACGGAGTGCATAGATATTGTGATCGACGGCACATTGAAGGCATCATTTTAATGTTAAGCTATCTTAGTGTAATTAATTAATGCAACTGTATTATCAGGTGTGTTTCCCTGACAGGTGTAACAGGTGTATGGTCAACGAGCAGCTTGTGTGAATGTGGTACATCATGGGTTGATTAATTACCCACGTCTGTACAATGAATTCATCTTCTGTTAAAAACAGAAACAAAACGGCCAGAGGAGAGGAAGTGTTTATTCCACAGTTCCACAGTCTGCAGGAAAATCTTGCCACCAAACTCAAAATAGTTATTGTCAACCAGGAACTCAATTATTCTCACAATATCGTCCTCAATATATTTAGGTTTGGCTTTCGTTTACTTTTAACGAATTTGTAAAGAAGTTCAAAATAATTTACAACCTTAACTTTATGTCGCCGTACCCCTGAATGAAAGTTCGCATAACAAAAGAATGTACATGCAGGCGTTCCTTTAGTTTGGTATGAGGAAAAGGTGGTGTAACACACATTTTTGAGGAAAAGATGTTTAAAATCGATAAAAAGATCTTTTGATTTTTTTTTTAATCTTTATTTAGTTTATTCCACTTCTTGAATATACATTATCCTAATACGACTTTAACCCCGACTTGATACTGAGAATTTTAGTAAGAAATTTGGTTAATAGCTTAGTTGAGCAACTAGAAGACCCAACGATAAAACGTTGTTTATAAGAATTCTTGTGAATCCAATAAAAACTAGGAAGGTCCGTATCCTTATCACTAATGGGTGTTCCGAAAGATTGTTGTACAGAAGCATGATTTTCTAGTTTTTTGTCTTTGGAAAAAAACCTGTTCAGGTAGGCCTTTCCTTGGTTATCTAGCAAGCCTTGTTCTTTCTGGAAGCAGGTAATAGTATTTAATTATCATACACACGTTGTTACATGGTATGTCTGTCACTGTTAATCTGTTACTGTGTCATGAAAACCCGATGTAAGGAACGACTGACTATGACAATGATCAAAAGAGATCATGTGATTAGCCTCAGCCCTAAAATATAATGAATTTGGTGCGAACTACAGATTGTAGTAACTGAGGAGAAAAGGTTTTTGTCAAGTACGTACGCAAACATAGTAGCATGCAGAACTTCAAAGAAGTGATTGAAATGATTTACCGTTCGGAGATGTCTACGCTCAATCCAGTTTACTGTAATTTGGTACCTTGATATTGTATCATCGTAACCAATGTTTTAAGCGTTATTTACGATCTCTTTAAAGATCAAATGTTCACTTAAAGACTAATGTTTAATCATGTGGAACGTGCTTTGTTTTGCTACAATCGGCATTATCAAACCTTCTTATGTTACCCAGAGATCTTCATTTTTCTGTAATCTATAATACCATTGTGTACCTATGTAAGCGTAATTTCAAAGTATGTTTTGTTAATATAAATACATGTACTACATAACAGTTAATATTATATAAAAAGTGATTTCATGATGCATCTCGCTATCTTATATTTACGTGACAATTCCAAGCCTTTTTTTAGAAATATTTCTCTGCTTCGTTCCTGGTAAATTTTAAACAAAATGCTTGATAAAATGATGAAACAAACATTTGTGCAGGAACAAAGTAATGTTTTCTTTTGTTACGATTTTACATCCTCATCCAAACTCACAGGCACGAACACATATGATGTAAAATGTAAAAATATCCAGCTTAGGGCAGGAACTAAACTGGTAGAAATTACATTACAGCACGACAGATAAACCGCCGTGTAATTGATTTCAGCGTTGGGCTTGGCAAGCAGCATTTTTAGTTATTATAAACTATTGTATACAAATATTTTACATGTAATTACGTTTTTAAACACTATATACAAATAATGTATACTATGTATAAAAACGAACGTTTCTTTACACTATACAAGTGTATGCACACTCATATGTATATATATATATAAATATATATTACTCATAAAAGTAATAAATAAATATAAAGTACCCTGTACAATGGGTTTTGCATTATTCTTATCAAACTGCAATTACGATAATTTTACGTACCTGTACCACACATAAAATTCTCACTCCTTCCTGTCACTTTGAGACGGTCAGACTGCTAATAACATATTTTGAGATTAAATCTTATTGCTTCGACCTGGCGAAGGGATCACATGACCGGGATGCTGATGATGACGTCGTAGATTGGATTAGCCATACAGGTAATCCTGGTGCTATATAAGGAGTATTTATTAATGGCTGAAGAACGGATTACGCAGAAACCGATTACGAATATATGTACCTTACTTCAGGATAAATTCATTGTAATGGTATTAATTCATTACATTATATACATTGGTTCTATGACAACAAATAACGGACGTCATTCAGCTTAGAAGTTTGTATGCTGACGTTCATTGATAAGAACCACCAATGGGCTATACCAAAATATGTTCCCTCATACATATAATGTGCATAGATCTTGTTGCTGCGGGAACTCGTTTGAAGATTTTCTTTCGTTCTCGAACCATGACCCGGAAGCATATAGTTGATGTAATAAGTATGAGGAACATCGCAAGAAAGTTGTCAACATGCTGTTTTAAATCATTGATATTTACACTTTTTTAGGTAGGTCAGTTAAGCTATTTAGCACAGAGAATGATAAAGTGTGGCCCTAATACCACGAAGTCGCAAACCTTCTGTCATATTTCCGTCAAGCAGATATTTGTATTTGGAGCCGCTTTGAGTGACCAGTATCCAGTATCAATGTTCTATATAAATATCAAGGACGTCTTCAAAACAGTAAAATGCCTAATATAATTGTTATCACAAAGGTAAAATGAAACATGGAAATTCGTATTTAAAGCATTCTTTATCTGTTAAGGTTCTTGTTGCTTTATTTGTGGCAGTTGATTCGGTACGCAATAACTTGCTTCGACTTCCCTGATGGATATCGGCCTTACGAACACAAGGTTGAACAAACTTACAACATAGGGTTTCCAGTGTATGGTTGTTATCGTTCTTAAAGGGAAATACGTTTTTATCATGTGCTATGAATGTCGATACACTTGCTTATGCTTATAATGGTGCTTTTTACTTTATGTATGTAACATATGTCATTATGTTTCAATGTCTCCGCTAGGAAACGAACCCGGGACCTCTGGCATACTAGTCTTATGCTCTACCAAATGAGCTATAGAGAATTCTCCAAAGCCGAGTCGGTAGGAAGCGGATAGTATTTTACAAGAGTGACATGTAAGTACCGCATTTTTCTGTTAAAGTGCGTGGCATTTCTTGGAATTGACCTAAATTTACATCGAGGGTGTCGTCGATGAAACAGAAAACTCCTACCCTTCCGGAGTGTCTGGTCTGATTCCCCTTATACTTTTTTAACGGTGTCGTGTTTTTGTCGGGATTTACCTGACAGACTCTATCTTCTTTAACAAATATATACTAGTTCATATCCTTCTTGCTCTCATATCTCTGAGAGACCCTTTTATGTCCAGGGCCGACTTCAATCAAATATTATTACGGCAAAATTTTAGGAAGAGCATTAAAAAACATACTGTAGATGACAAAAGGTTCATATTTTATAAAACCCGTACAAAGAAATCTTCTAATATAACTTTCTTTCATTTCATGAACTCTAACACATGGAGGAGCAGGTTTAAGGACAGTTATAGTATAAGCAGTACCACGTTTTCCACCGACAGTAGTATCTCATGGATGTTGGAGGTGGACAATGAACTAGCTTTCGAATATGATTTATTTTTAGAAAATATGTAAGAAACAATTCCACTTAAATTATAAAGTACGGACTTTGATACATATGTGGGCGATAGAAATGGAGATAGATATTTTCAACAAATTATCATCCTCGAGATCAACTTGAAACAAATAGTCTTCCACCGAACAAAGCACTTTGTTTGGAGATTATGATTCATTGTGAGGTCAAATCAATGATGGCCGGTGCACTATTACAGCTAATTGGTTTGCGAGCACGGGTTGGCAATTGAAAAAAACCAGGATATATGATATCCGAGCCACGTTCTTACCAGACAATGTCCGTTTTATTTTCATATGTCTATGCTTTTAAAACGACATCAAAGAAAGCAGGAAAACAGCCAAGTATAATCAAAACCTTGCAAGGAGAATAGTACACCGGATGTTTCTGTGGGGCTCGCTTCTAAAGTAATGTCATTTATCAAAGACGAAACGGAGGTAGTGAAAATAACGTCAATATTAAATTTATATTGCAAAAGGAAACGGAATATTCCCAATGATATAATGACAACTGAATGATCCTTCCTGGGTTTCCCTGTTGCATGCTTTCCAAGTTGCTGTCCTAGCAACAATTTCAACGAATTTCGAAGCGATTTTTGAACGTTGGCATGACCTTTTTTGTGATAAAGTCGTTACGACTAATTCCCTTCATAAACATAATGGTACAAAAAATGTGTAAAGTTAGTAAAGCATGAAACTAAAATAAAAACAATTTCCAAAGCATTATAACAATACCAATCGGAATTCGAAGTTTTCGTGACAAACTGATGAGATACCAATATAAAAGGCAGACAGCACGTGCACGGTCCCTGCAGAGCGAATACAATTTCTGGCGACGTACCCTATTGCTGTGCATCATTTCCCGTATATGAGTTATTATAGATTTAATGCATTAATCTCATTGATACTATCCGAAGAATATCGGTCCTGATAACGTCAAAGAATTGTGTGACCTGGCTGATTTCTCCTGCGTTATATGAAGGAAACAAACCAGTCACTCATATCTGAATTTTAAAAAACCCAGCATCAACACCCCTATAATGTCCGTGAAAGCGAACCATCTTAGTATCTCTTTGCTATAATATTCTTCAAGTTGACCTAATTACGACAGAATGTCCTTAACACTGACGAACTTCCTGTAGTATTTATTGTTCTTTTCTATTTGCTACAAGTTTATATATTTTTTGTAATGTTCATTTGGATATATCACTTTAGCTACTGACCAATCAGAATGGTACATTCTATTCATTGTATTCAAAGCCGCAGCTTGTGATGGCCTTTTCATAAGTAACTGTTTAATTAAAACCTTTTCGATGCAGTAACACGTTCGTAGTCGAAGGTGTTTTAAAAATGTAATATACAGCATAATTAAGTGTTTTCCCCGTTAAATACCATACTTCACTCCTTTGGCAGAATATACGCCTCACACTCATTCAAAAATATCATATTCTGCTACACGTGAAATATATATGATATTCGACGGGAAACCATTAATATTCTCTGTTAATTTCAATGCAATACTAGTATCTTTTTAGAAGTGTATATGCGAAGTTTTGTGCTGTTAATGACGCAAAACGTGTTTATTTTCATTAACTACATGTGTCTGTATATACAAATGAAATACAAAGACAAGATACTGGTTCTTATTTAATTAGACGAATGAGACAGCTGCCTCGACACCGTCTATTATTGGTAATAGGATACCGATAACTAACGCTATGCGCGTTGACACGGATAACGCCTTCAGCGTCTTTACAAATAAATGCGAACCGGCAGGGATTTGTGATACGGTCGGTAATCAGTCTAATAACCCTGACAACATTATTTGGTTTCATATCCTTTAATCAAAGTAACATTAATAACCATACAAATACCTTTGGGATCGAATTATCTCTACATAATTACTGGCGGGGTTTTGCGTTAAGTTGTTATTCGTTATTGACTAGGTAACCAATACATAGATGTGTATCCATACGCAAGAAACACATTGAGAATAGCCTTTCCGCATACATAGAACTATATATGGCAGGTAATAACGGTCTTAATTAATAGAAGTGGCATTTAAAGAAATATTAGGAGTGATATATAAGGGAATGTTCAAACGTACATTTGAAGACAGACAGTGATTAAATTGTATATTCAGGTTATTATCTAAGATAGGTAAGATATTTAATAAAATCATTAGATATATATGAACTGAATAAAATAGACCAATTTATTTCTTGATGTCGTTTTATGCCACCAAATTTTCAATTTCAATAATGTTTTTAGATGGTTTTTCGGGATTTAATGAAAATAAGAATAATTCGAGGTTCTTATACACCGCTTTATCACAACCTATGTCCTAGGTCGTCTCAAAGCGGTTCACAAATTATTATCCGTGGTTATAGGGCCTTTGCAACCAGCCTATATCTTTCCAAACTCCCTGAGGAGCATACAGCCCGTGCTGCCATTTCAGCGCTCATAGCTAGCATTCAACAATTCCAGCAATGCCCAAACACGTACTCATTTACAGCTGAGTAGACTGGAACTAGCGGAGTAAAATATCTTGTTCAAGAATACAAACACAGTGCTGTGACGTGACATGAGTATGGATGTTTCACTTCCTTTTTGAATATGTTGTCAGCTCGTCAGTACATCGTACAAAGCATTCCTTAGGAATATAACACAGTAATGTTGATAACAATATCTACTGTTGCCTGTTACCTTTGTCTGACAGATGATTTTTAATATTGTATCGATGCTGTTCTTTTTGGTTTGCGTTTAATCCTCGTCCGCATTATTCTCAAATTACTAATATCTTCAAAAGTTTTAAATTTAACACAAAATGACTGAAATTGTGAACGTATAAAGCAAAACGTTTGTGCTATTCAATAGTAGTGGTATTTCACATTTTGGCCATGTCAAATAAATGATTGAATGAATGAATGAATGAGTTTTGTTAGGATTGAACCAGGGATGAAGATAAACTCTCATGCCATAAATATTTAAAATGTGACATGATTATTAAAGTGACTTAAATAAAAAGAAAATAATATGTTTATGGTTGTTGTATATTGTGAATAATAGATGAAGCATGTAAATATATCTACCGATATGAATTTTCATGATGCCATTCACACTTTTCCCCACGATAAGTGCTCCTGCGTTAGAGGGGGAAAATGACACTGAATACTTCAAACATGTGTAAGTCAGGATCAATTGTACATTTCTTACGCCTTATATAAAATATATTCCACCATTAAGTGCTTTCCCTAGCAGCAAAGGTAAAATCGTTATCCAATGGGAACGGATACCTCGGGGGTCCTGAAGTTTACAATTTAAATAAAGCCCCTGATGATCTTTCCATCCATGCAGAGAAAATGACTGTAATACCTCTGAGTCTGGAGAAGAAGATTTTTGAAATATTGATTAATTTTCCCTTTTGGGCCCCGCCCTGGCCCCTAAGGTTGGGGTAGGAATTCCAATTTTACAATTTAAAACCATCTTCCTTCAAGGATAATTCTCACAAAGTAAGAATAATTTCCAACAGAAAATTGTCAAAATATACCCAAAATTGTTGTTTCCCTATATAAACTATAGTAAACTTTACCCCCTCCCCAAGGGAGAACGGATAGCTCGGGGGTCCTGAAATTTACAATTTAAAGAAAGCCCCTGATGATCTTTCCATCCATGCAGAGAAAATGACTGTAATACCTCTGAGTCTGGAGAAGAAGATTTTTGAAATATTGGTTAATTTTCCCTTTTGGGCCCCGCTCTGGCCCCTAGGGTTAAGGTAGGAATCCCAATTTTACAATTTGGTAGCCTCATCTTCCAAGGATGCTTCTGACCAAGTTTGAAAAAAATCCATCCACCGGTTCTTGAGAAGAAGTTGATAATGTAAAAAGTTAACGCACGACGGACGACGGACGACGACGGACGGAAAGTGATTGGAATAGGTCACTTGAGCAAAGCTCAGAAGACCTAACAAATAATACGTATCGAAAATGCTCTCGGATTTTGCATGGATTTATTAATTTTATATGATCAATAAAGATTTTGATAAAAAGATTTGAAGGATTTTTTTACACTTAAACTGATATGATTATTATACTGAAAATACAACGTCTTTTAAGTTAAAAATAACACACAAACGCCAATTTAAATGCACTTGCATCTCTTCATGTAGAAGTACTGCATTTCCCGCAAAATGATTCCTCCATAGGTGGTTGATGGTGTCGCCAAGTTTTACCTTAACGGACCGACCGCACTATTATACTTCTGTTGTGAAATTTGTATGGTGATTGTAACAGGTTTCTATATCCTTAATCCGTTTTCCCATGTCCAATTGTATACTTTTTACCGATAACAGCCAATAGGTAAGTTAAAAAATTATGCAAAGCTGGTTTTGTTGAAATAATATATACCATCGCTTCACTTTTGAGTCGGACAAACATCGACTCTAAATGTGATATTCTCTCGCTTAACCCTTTCACCACTGTAGACCATCATGGACTCGTCCATATCAATGCATGGTAGAGTCTACTAAAGTTACATAGGGGTGAAAAGGTTAACAGCCGAGTGACCCCACTGCACTACGAAACGTTATCTGCTTATGATCAGATTAATCGTTAATGATGTCCTGCGTATTAGCGCATTAAGTTCAGTATTTATTAGCAGTCATAGTGATTAATGTAACGCTACTACAGAGGCGAAAGACATTTACGCCATGGCCGTAGATTTTAGGATACTTTTAGTATGATGCTAATGAGTCATTAGCCACCAATTGGCATAATAATAATTATGGATGTTAATTAAATATGAAATGTTGACTGCATTAAGACAACTCTGTTTTCCCTGATATTTATCAAGGTAAGCTTAGCACAGTCAACAAAGTGAAATTCAGAGGGTTTTTTTTATCATTTCGTGTGATATAAAGACTCAAGTACATTTTAATTAATTAATAAAACAAAGCATAATGGGAGATCACTATTTTCCATTTCGTTGATTACGTGGGTATTCTTCATTGACGAAATCATATGTCCACGAAATAATTACAGGTTTCACAGAAATGCATTTTCCGTATGCGTGATATGCTGCCAGCATTATGTTTAAACAATACAACAAAAAATTGCTTTATTATTAAGTAAAAAAAAACTAATATTAAATCACATTAACCCCCCCCCCACACACACACACACNCACACACACACACACACACCTTTTAGGGAGATATATATATATATTCCAATCACATCATTTTTATTTGTATAAAAATGAATCGATACCATGTACCAACTTAAAATGCATCTAGCCAAAAACATGTGATCAGAAAGAAAACAGTTTCAGGTAATTGCTCATGTATGATAAATGTCTTTATAGATATATTGTAGCATTGGTTCAGCTTCAGCTTGCTCCTTTGAATAAAGTTCACATCAGAAACCAGACACACATACATAGTGTCATATCAGACCCTGTTGATCATGACCGTCTCCTTTGGGCTTCCTAAATGTGCAATACATTCTTAGGTCTTGTGTTAGGCTACCCACTGGCCTAGGGGATGAGTCATTGCATGTTGTCATTCTTGTTTTTATCGCCTTATAAAATTTCATATTGACTTTCATGTATTCATGGAATTTTGATTTGTCCAGTTTCACTTGATCTTTCAGGCTTTTGACTGTGAATGATGTGAAATTTAGGAAAAGCCATAGACAGACAGTTGAAAATGGAGAAAGCAGTGTTTCTGTAGGTGTTACATGCCAAAGCTGTAACAAATCACCACCCTGCAGCAAAATGTCATTTACCGGATCGTACAGGAAAATAGAGGCATGTTCAGCAGTACAACCAATTGTAGGAATAAACAGATCATTAAATGAATTGTTCATATTAACCTGTGCAAACGCATTTGATACTGCTTCTGACACTATCTGGTCCAAGGTGTGTAAACTCGAAGAACACCTGTATCACTCCGTACCTCCTTTCACCTCCACACATATTTCAGATTTTGCATCCAACACTATTTTTCTTTTTTGACTGATGGTTCCATATCAGTTGTATCAGAAGTATTTTCAACATCTGTATCATTTGATGACTCTTCAATTTCCGCACTTTTACATTCTTCAAAAACTGCAAGTGCAATGGATTGGTTTAGGAGGATATCTGCTCTGCCATGCCAGGTGGATGATGATCCTGAAATAAGAAGAAAACTCAAGGTCAGGGACATATCCCTGAAGCATGATGGCCATTTTCTGATACAAGATGCCCAGATGGCCTTTAATGCTCACATGGATATAAAACACTCTACATTTCTACAGAAGAAGGATTTCAAAGAATTTCACTTATGCGCCCCCTCCCCCTCCCCAGGGGGGTCAGACTCACCATTTATTGATAGACATACCATGAAGACATAAATATACAAGATAAAGAATCTATATTAACAAGCATACTGTATTGCTTAAGAAATACATGTCCCCTACCAGCCGCCACTAGCTATTTACACGGTTATGATTTATAAAGATGGTGCCCAGTGGTGTTAATATGGGAAAATATCAAATAACTAGAACAGTGATAGGTAAGCAAGCTAAAGGGCCCCGCCCTACCCATAATCATTAAGAAGCCATTTGCCCATACCGTTGAGGCTGTCGTTTGACATTTGGACTAAACAAGAGGCCCAATGGGCCTGTATCGCTCACCTGGCATTAATCTGTAACCAGCATGGAACTGGCCAAAAATCACCCTAGGCCTCTTGATAATTCATCAGAATTAATAGTTATTAAAAGATTTTAACACATTTGAGCCTTGTGACTTTTACAGTAGGTCAAGGTCATTTATTTGAACAAACATGGTAGCCCTTCATTCCAACATGCTACAGGCCGTATATAAGGTTTCTGGGACTCTTGGTTATTGAGAAGAAGTTATTTATAGATTTTAGCAAATTTGACCCATGTGACCTTGGGTGTAGGTCAAGGTCATTCATTTGCACAAACTTGGTAGCCCTTCATCATAGCATGCTACAGGCCCAATATCAGGTATCTTGGCCTCTTGGTCATTTAATGCTACAGGCCCAATATCAGGTCTCTGGGCCTCTTGGTCATTTAAAGTTTTTAAACAATATTGTTTTAGACCAAATTTGGTTGTAATCCATTAAGGCATTAAGAAGGGGTATGGAACGTTTTAAAGCTAAATTTCAGCTAAGTTCCCCTTTTCGGGCCCCTGCCCCTCTGTCCCCAGAGGTCGAACCAGCCTCATTTATAAAAATTATGACTGCCCTCCCTCAATGATGTTTCAGACCAAATTTGGTTGTAATCCATTAAGGCATTAAGGAGGAGTAGTGTTTGTACTCATCGTCAGTATGCATATGACATTAGATCCTTTCTTATTCATCTGTTCTGTCTCCAACTGCTAGATCAAGTCGTATCCTCGACATGAAATCTGCTGCTGAGAAATTAAACATATAAAAAAAAAAGTTCCGTTTCCGTATGATATATATATCAATGTACGTGTGTATTATATGAAGGATATATGTGCGTTTGACATTACAATGTTTAAGCATCATAAACGCCTTTTCACAATCTTGTAAAAAAAAAAAGTTGTGTCCTCGATAGGCCGTTCAGAGGTAACAACAACTTAACCTGACACTAATTAGTTGATTGGTCTTTGCACGAATTCTCTCTGGTCCACATTCCAGTCTAGCCAGCTTTTCAAATTTCATATCTTGGTCAGACTTGGTCATACCTGAGTGACCACCAGGTAAATTCCAGATAAAAGTGATAACTATCAGTCAACATTTACTGCATTTAAGTTGAGCAATATTTAGAAGCCTTCCAAAAACTTATCTCTATATAAAGGAAACCTCTCTACAAAGGACAAATTTGCTCAGTCCCATGACTGTCCTTTGTAGACAGGTTTGACTGTATTAAGTTCCACATCGCTATTTGATAATAGTAAAAAATACTTCCGTGTGACATAAGAGTTTTCATTTGTATGATATTTGGAATAGTTTATATATCATCCTTGCCCTATACTATGTACCCAATGAGATCGACAAAAATCGTTGCGGATTTGAGACCCATCTGAAAATCAATATTACATTTATTTTTACATAATAGTTTCTTTTATGAACAAAAAATATGTATGTTACATCTTCCATATACATTGAATAATTAATCAATCAAAAATATCACATTCTCAAATTATTTTTAAATCAGCAGCGTTCAAACTTTGCATTCAAATTCTACGCTGTAGGGTGGAACATGTCATTCTGCATTTACAAGCGACTTATTATGGCGGTTCTAAGTCAGCTGGTTGGCACGAAAATCTCGACCAGTCTATAAAGGCAGCCTGTCTATAGTGACAGTTGTTCTGCCTTCCCCTGAGCGGTCTTTATAAACAGGTTTGACTGTATATATACATGTCCATTTGTATACACATGTATGTAATGTTCTAAACAGCATACGAGCAATTATATCTGGATCCAATAGGACTTCTCCAAGTGTTTCCAGACTCCAGTAGCTTTTAACACCGATGTAATTATTGATACAAATGGACATTATAACCTGATGTGTCCTTACTTATTGATGTATTTCCAGCATGAATCTTAACTTTGCAATCTGGACACTTTTCAGGAAGCTGCTTTGCTGTAGAATCAGCTGTGAGAACAGGTGCTGAGCAAGAGCTATCATAACAGGTGTTCGACCAGAAGCTCCTTTTATTATTTCCCTAATTGCGCTTCCATGGATTGATTCTGCGATCTGAAATGAAATACTTATTGTTTTAATATAATGCTTTTTTAGTATAAAAGTAACAGACCTGAAATTCCCTTACGTACTACATTTGTGTACAATGACCCGGAAGCATAATTGTGGTCCGAGGCCTGTAAAATAAAAATCTCAATAAGCATGTAGTATTGTTAAAGATAAAGTTGAAAACGAAGTTTGGTGTTATTCTGCTCAACAAAAACTTAAGGCCAAGCGGCTAGGGCCTCCATAGCTCACCTGGATATTTCAGTGATTATGGCAAAATAATTCTATATTTCTACAGAAGAAGGATTTCAAAGAATTTGATATATTTCTTCTATTGGGCCCCACCCCTTAGGCCCCTTGGGGTCCAGACTCGCCATTTATACAAATTTGGTTCCTCTTTTGGACCAAATCCTACAGAAGAAGAAGGATTTTAAAGAATTTGCTATATTTCCCCTATTGGGCCCAGCCCCTGGGGGCCAGACCCAACGTTTATACAGAATCGGTTCCCCTTCACCCAAGGGTCAATATGTGCATACCATCAAACTTCCATCCCAAACTTATTAGTCTGACCAAGTTTGATTTATTTCCAATGGAAACTAAGGAAATCATTCTGGAAAATATAATTTTCCTATATGAACTATGGTAAACTTTACCCTCTCTCCAGGAACTATGGTAAACTTTACCCCTCCCCAGGAACTATGGTAAACTTTACCCCCTCCCCAGGAACTATGGTAATTAAACTTTACCCCCTTCCCATGAACTATGGTAAACTTTACCCCCTCCCCAGGAACTATGGTAAACTTTACCCCCTCCCCAGGAGGAAATGTGAAATTCACAATTTTGGTAAAGTACCCTTCCATCCATGAAGAGTATTTGATTATACCATATCTGGGACTTCTAGCCCCTCCCATCAGCCCCTGGGCGTCGGCCAGGTCAATATGTGCATACGATCATATCGTCACTAATAATTACAACCTAGTTTGAATGATTTCCAACGAAAATTAAACAAATTATGCTCATAAATATCAATTTCCTATATAAACTATATATAGTAAACTTACCCCCTTCCCCAAGGGGAAATGTCAGACCCTGGGGTCATGAAATTCACAACTCTGGTGAAGTACCTTGAGAACTTCTTCCATATCTGGTGTCGAGAAGAAGATTTTTGAAATTTGAATCAATTTGACACCTTTTGGCCCTGCCCATCAGCCCCTGGGGGTCAGCCAGGGTCAATATGTGCATACCATCAAATTGTCATACAGTACTAATAATTATAACCATGTTTGAATGATGCTCAAAAATGCAATTTTCCTATATAAACTTTAGAAAACTTTACTCCCTCCCAAGCCGGAAATGTGAGACCCTGGGGTCATGAAATTCACAATTTTGGTAAAATACCTTAAGATCCTTCCATCCAAGAAGATTATCTGATTCAACCATAGCTGGGTGTAGAGGAGAAGATTTTTGAAATTTGAATCAATTTGACACCTTTTGGCCCCGCCCATCAGCCCCTGGGGGTCAGTCAGTGTCAATATATGCATACCATCAAACTGTCATACAGTACTTATAATTACAAGAGACCCAATGGGCCTGCATCGCTCACCTGGTATTAATCTCACACTTGTAATCTTAAAAGTGGACTAAAATACAGCTACAGGCAGAATATCAGTGTTTGATTCATAAGAACCTATTAAAAGATTTAAATATATGACGCATGTGACCATGAATGTCAAACAAGGACATTAGGTTGAAAGTGGATCAAGGTCATTCACAAACTTGGTAGCCCTTCATCCCAGCATGCTACAGGTCCAATATATTTCAAACATAAAAGCTTATACTCGATAAAAAAATATATAACAATATAAATATAGGTCTCATAATTGATAACGACATAAATGTATATATACATAATTTAGTCCGATTCTGCACCGATCATGTAATTGCAATCCTGTTATCAAATATATCTTATACCCGATAATGATAATTTAATATATCTAATATGTATTTAATAATAAATATATAATTATTAATATATTTCTGCCCGTTTCTGCCCGTTCCTGTAAATCGTCTGACCGCATCCCGACGGCAATCGGATCGCAACTTATTAAAATTTAAATTCTTCTCGGTCAAATTACCGTAACCCCTAACACATGATAAGTTGGGCATTGAAGAATACATATTTGGATCCGTTCTCTTTAAATTATGCCAATTTAAGTCCCATTTTCAGCATTTTGGTAAAATACCCCAACCAAGATTTTGCACCAAAACACAGATTTACCGAAAAAAAATATCATTCACAAAGGCAAAATATTGATTTATTCTGTTATTAATTACGGTAGTTGAAATTGTAGTATTGAGTGAAAAATTAGTAGTATTGGGTTACTATTGGGTAGTATATTTAAGCATTGAAATGATTTCAGTTGGCATTCATAGGCAATATGAATGCCAACTGGACAAAGGCAAATTCAATGAAGAGCGCTAGCGCTTCAAGTTGGATTTGCTTTTGTCCAGTTGGAATTCATTTTTCCAATGAATGCCAACTGAAAGCAGTTCAATACTTATATAAATTTACCATTTTTGGAATCTGTTCATTTCATAGGAAATTCAATTACATTTACTATTATTCAACATTTAGTTCAAATAATGTATGTATCGTGTATGGTTGTTCAATGAATAGAACAGCCATCGCCAAGGGAGGGTCAGTGACGTGGTATCCAACGTAACAATTATGACGTCATAATAATGATGACGTCAACAATCGGTCCAGGGCATTCATAGCATAAATGAATGTCAACTAAATTTGGTAGGATTATATATTGTCAATGCCATACGATGGTAAATATTGGGTATTTAGACGTTCCGGTGATTTTGTTTTACCTCGAAGAAATTCCAGTAAAGTCAAGAAAACAATCGCTCTATCTTTGTCGTTCACTACAGAATCGATTCCATTATCTACGAACTTTTCAAAAATGTCCAATTTGAAAAGCAATCTCATACAGATCAAGCCAATTTCCCCTGTGCTGACATCTTCAATGTATGGTGCAAGCTCCACGCATGCTTCCGAGAATGCACATGCTCGTTTTCCATTACATGAATCCATAACCAAATTTATGAAAGGCAGGTCACTTTCGCTAACATGTTTTAATATTGTCTTGAGTATTTTTTCTTCCTCGGAATTTTTAAATCCCCGCATTTTGTCAAAAACATCGTTGTTACAAATATAAGCCGCCATTGCTGCAAGCGGCAAGACGATTTACCCCCAAAAGACCCAAAAAACACACCCATAAACACCTCACCGATAGCTTTTAGCTGAAGAAATAGTTAATTATTTTACAAACTGTAACGATTGTATGCAAAAAAATAAATATTTTCTGTGTTATGCTGCCAGGAATACGGAAGTAATCAGTGACTTGCAAAATATATCGCTGCAAGTAAAGGGAGGTAAATCGTTCAAGAACGACAAGACAATGCACAACGATGCATACACAATAATTTACTAGATTTTACAAAATATTCAATCAACTTTGAAGGCAATACCATCACACTCGTCCAGTCAGATTTAAATTCAAAATATATTTAAATATTTTATTGATAATACCACGGACTTAGATAGCAAATCTAATCTAATTCCGTGTTAATACAAACAAACATAATTACAAGAAATATAACAGTACATTTATTAATACAACAGGCTAAGCCTATTTAAGTCTTTTCCTGAATAACCGGTATCCAATTATTTTAATTTCATTCAGATTTTGAATATGTATACCAAATAACATTATACCGGTATCACCTACATTCTTTGATTTATATAAAGTTATACAGTAAACTACATTAACAATCAATAATACAGAAATCTACAATATAATTAATTAATAAAGTTAGATACAATGACATGTAAACAGGACATTAATTCTAAAAAGTATAATAGATTCTATTGCATACATGATTAATTGTGTATAAGAAGACAGTTTACAATTAACATACAAAGGTAAATAGTCAAATGTCTGGATTAACTCTGGAAAAAAACCTCTCCTAACCACAAAAAAAGTACTTCCTAATTCCAGCTTCTGAAAAGTGGACAAGCCTATCATCGTAATCGGCTGGGTACTGAAGCAGGATCCTGATGACGCGTGTTCCATATTTCGTCCTTAAGAATCTGTTGATTCCGCAGTAAGTCCAGGTGCTTTGCTGAAATTTCCGCGTCTACAAATCTCAGCGATGTACACTGCTGCACCCTTCTCTGCCAGTGTTTCCTCGAGCACAGTAAGCCGGTTGAAAATCTCTCTCGGGTTCGAGTTCTGCCGAATATCGTCTCCACCTAATTGACAGCGTCCGCATCAAATGCCCTCAAGTCTGTCATCATCCAGTTTGGAATTGTGTCGGTCATCAATCCTCCTTTGCCAAAGAATAAACAACAGATTAAAACAGGTAACAATCTGTTTTATACGATGTATCAGTGGCCCCGCCCGCCACCTCCACAAAAGTGAGATGGACAGATAATTTATCCATACATGAAAAGGGCGGAGCTTACCTCAAATGAAATTGACCTTGGTCAGCATGAAAGAAAGCGAGAAAAATCTCATGTTATAACAATTAAACAATTTTACATTACCGAGACACCTAACATGAAATAATGAGAAAAATTCGTCTGTTTGTGCAATTTTTTAGGATTTGAAAAGTAATATACCAAGTATATATTTTTTTGCCGTATTTTAATAATTATGAGAATGGTGCATCAAATATTATTTTGGAACCAATAATGGGGCATTGCAAATGCTAATTGTTTACGTTTTTTAGCTCACCTGCCCGAAGGGCAAGTGAACTTATGCCATGGCACAGCGTTCGTCCGTCCGGGCCATCCGTCAACTTTCCCTTTAAAACGCTACTAGTGCTGAACAGCTTAATGGATTTTAAAATCCTTCTTCTACCACAGGATTAAGGAATTTCATCCCAGTTTGGGTTTGAGCATCCTTTATAAACATTGGATTTGGACCGAAGGCGGACACCTGTATACCAAACCCCCAGGAAGGCGCGTCCGGCCAAAGGACGGTGCTGCTTAGTCTTACCTCTACCTTTCAACCTGTCTGGCTTGGGTGACCCCATCCTCGATATCCAGGGGTTGCGCTCACTTTCGCTCTCTACACCCCTGGAATATGTCATAGCAAAATTGAAGGCTCAATAAAATTGAAGGCTAAGTGCGCAACACCTTGTGGATAGGACGATAAGACTAGTTTGATCCTTTGATGAACATCCAAAGAATCTCGCGGTCACGTAACAGTAAAATATGACAGGCTTTGAAACCGGGCGTCGCTCCTTTGTAATCTTCAAAGGATAAGTAACAGACTAGTGATTGGTCAGGTTTTTTTTTACCTGACACCAATCAAATAGCTAGCCGCGTGCCTTCATTTTTGCTATGACATATTCCAGGGGTGTTAGATAGCAAAAGTGAGCGTAACCCCTGGATATCGAGGATTGGGTGACCCTACCAGGAACACAAAGCCCCAACCAGCATAGCTAGCTAGGTCATTGAGGTACTCAATTCCCCCACCACGGAAAGGTGTGGCGACTAGGGGGTGGTCTGGAACATCCTTGGACAAAGGGGACTTTATTTTGTTTAATTGGAGGGTGTGGCCCCTCTTGGTGCAGAGTTGCGGGGCCCAATATGGGAATTTGAGGTATAATTCTTTAACATTCTTCTTTTTCTTCATTGGAGGGAATTTTTGAAATAAGTATAATTTCCCACTGTTACTTTATTATCCCTCTGGGCTTCTTGTCTTTATACACGATTGCTTATGAGATCATATCAAAATTCCTTCACTTACACGTCCCTAGAACAAATACTTTCATAACTAAGCAACTTCAACAAAACTGTAGTCTACTTACCATCGCAAAGATGTTCTTAGGTAAATGATGCAAATGGAGCATCCTCAGGCACTTCGATTTCAGAACAATAATATATAATTATTTTAACTCTAGAATTAGAGTTTATGTTTTCTGCTCGTTTTCGAAATTATTTTCGTATGTTGTCTAAGAATTCTTTCGAAATTAATTAAAACAATTACAAAGCTATTTACAATCAGATATGTCCCTTAGAAAGTCCTATAATCAAAGTTCCTTGACACACAGAATTCAAATAGAACTTTTTTGCATTCCTCATCAGATGTCACGAGAGAGCAGTATCCGAAAAGCATCGCTTACCTGTAACGAACACCTCTGCTAAGGCAATACAAACGTGCTCGATTATAATCAGCATAGTGTTCGTGTCCCGCCAATGTTCTTCCATCCTCGATACTCCAGGGGTTACACTCACTTTCGCTCTCTACACCCCTGGAATATGTCGTAGCAAAATTGAAGAATCTCGCGGTCACGTAACGGTAAAAATTGACAGGCTTTGAATTCGGCCGTCTCTCCTTTGTAATCTTCAAAGGACAGGTATCAGCCTAGCGATTGGTCAGGTTTTTTTTACCTGAGACCAATCAAACAGCTATCTTCGTGCCTTCAATTTTCCTTTGACATATCCAAGGGGTGTGGAGAGCGAAAGTAAGCGTAACCCCTGGATATCGAGGATGATGTTCTTCTGATAAAGAAAATCTTTTTTTCTCTTTTTTTTTAGCAGGACATTTGTAATGCGAAAAGAATTAACACTTACACAATTGCTTTCTATTTCATTTATCTAAATTTCACAACATTATAACTTCGATGAAAGTTATCTATCTCAAAAACATAAAAACATCATTTGTGTAGAGTGATAAAGTTGTCATAAAAGTACGATATATACACATAAAGCATGTATTAAAATATAATAATTGTAAAATATATCAACATTATCCATTGTTCTTTTATGAAATGTAATTTATCTAAATCACGAACAAAGGCAGGGGCCTCCCTAAATATAGTTTACTGTCAGGCGAACAGCTACATCTATAAGATGCATTTTAATTCCATTTATGACGTTTTACGTCAACCATTTCCTCCACGATCGCATAAGTCGTCCCTCAAATCACAATTGTTATTAAACACTACTGGTAATTATCGATTTTTACTGTTGGGAATTGGATACAAAAGAGTCCATTTTACCAGTCACTTCCAGCATGGACAGTTATAAACTTGACAAGTTTCTACACGAGAAGTTAAAATTCAACAATTTGGAAGAAAATGAACTTTTGAAATGAGATATAAATGAGCGGTGACCGCAGTGCACAGAAGACTAGGCAAATGGGCACCATACAACTCCCCGCTTGCTTATAATATTGTAACGATTTCCGCCTACGGTTATCGAGGTCCGCTTCGCCAGTATAGCGAATTAGTAGTCACAGACTAATTGAAATCTGCCACATACAAAATGTCACTCCGGGCAAGCTCAGGAATCCTTCTAGAGGGATCTTCTCAGTGTCAGTAATAGTCGGAGTAAACGCAGTCAAATTAATTAGTAGAAATAAATGACAAAGACCAGTTTTACAAGTATAAATAGTATTATTTTGTAAGGAACAGAATAATTATTTACAAAACAAATTATTCAAATATAGCAATCTCAAGCTTTCTCTTGCACGCAATTCCACTCTAATTATCTTTCCCAAATTAACCAATAAATTACGAAATAATATAAGTCTCAGTCTACCCTCAATAATAAGAGTAATGCAATTGTAACAAGTTAACAGATTAACTATATAGTATTGGAAATTAACACTAAATAATCTAGCACTCTATTAAATCAAAGTATAGGGGTCTGCTTTTACAATAATTAAACTTAGCAAACTGCTACAGTGAATTGGTTCCAAGTAATCTTGTCTATAAAGACTATTTGAGCTATTATGTCCGTGATAACATAGAACAGCAACAATCCTAGTCAGGAAGATAAACTATTACGTTATCATAAGCCACCGAATAAGTAATATTGGACTATTAAAGGAATATGTGCTTAACACTGGCTATCAAACGTTGACCACAGAAAATGTCAATACAGTCACTTCTTGCCTAAAAGACACTGGTGATAACACCAGGAAATGTTCACTTACATGTACAGTACTGCTCACAGTACTGGAGAAGACCAAAGTAGTTGATGTACCTGAAGGATCGTTAATAATAACGTTAAACACTAGAAACGTTTGAAGTTGTGTCGAACAGGGAGAACCCGATGCCGGTCGAAAGGCTACTGAAGCTAATGCACAAGAAACGCGCTATTTATACCAAACGGCTGCTGGCTGTCATTTGGCAACCCGAGGCAACCGGAAGTTGCCAACGTAACCAAGTTACATACATGTTCTTCCGAACTCAACAATCATTTTCAAAAAGTTCCTAAGAAAAATACACATTAGCTAACATACAAGTTATTAACAATTACAATTATGATATTTGAACATTAAATGCGATCTGAAATCTACTTAGAATCCGGTTAAGCCGGATTTGACTCTAAAATTACTATACGACTCACACACCGAACGACCTTCACCGCCATAGTTGACGATAGCAACTGTTCAAGTTAGGTGACAGAAAACATTTATTATAGCTAAAATAAATCGTACGTACATAAATTTACACTGTGTTTGTGCTTACTGGGTGACAATAATCCAGGGGAAATGCAGTCTTTACACCTTCGGCTGTTATAAATATGTATAAAAACTCTCTGAAGTTACGTCTACAACACAGGGCTAGTCCAACTGTAAATCATGCGGAAGGAACGTACTGCATTCCCACACGAATTATTATACATCCATGGGACCATAATCAACCCTGCATGTCCTTAAACAATAACTGATATATACAAGACTTGTTAAATTACATAACAATCATATTAGTACTGATCAGCTGATCAACATATAAACATTAGCAAGCTGTCTCCCATAGGTAGTAACAGTGTATTACATGTAACAAACTTCACCAACAATGGTGAGAATTACCCACTTCGTTACAATATATAGACTTGTTAATACATGCTACATGTCAGGTATATGTACAATGTATCCAGAGGATGATTTATCTTATAGTAACACATCTGCCCGCATACTTTTCAGTATTTTTCTTCGGGCCATTACACACACATTTCATATTAACGTCTCAATATCCGGTTGTTTACATATCATGGTCACGCAGATGTGCTTGTGTGCACTCGATATAAACAGTAATTAACAATGGCGACTCCTTAAATGAATGCGTTTTGTTTCTACCATTTTCCCGCACAGGTCGTCCTAAGTTTGGGTATCACTCGAAACATAAGGTAAGTTCCTGCTTCACAAAATGTCGTCAATCCGTGCATGTTACTATCATCATCATCATAATCATCATCATCAAACTTTATTTCCTCCAAAAAGGAGATATTTGTGTACAAGAAAAAAAAGCAAAAAATACAAAAAGGACAGAAAATGCCGCGGTAGGGCGCAGCTAAAGAACTGTGTCCTCGCGAATGTGAGTAAAAGTCTTAGTCATGGTTTCTTAAATCATTCCATTCACTTGAGTTCGCGAAGCGCGCACGACAAAGTATGCTGCATGCATCAGAAACAGTTTTTGAGTTGTATCATCTTGAAATTGGGGACCTGTTTTTGCACCTTATAAATTGTGAACAAAGGTAGCAGTGTCATGTTGATCAATGTAATTGAACACATTCAATCCAAACTTATGCAAGGTCATGTGAAGAAAATGAGCCCGGAGTTCGCTGGTGTACTAGCAGGTACATCAATAGTGAGATATGACGTCACAGAAATGTTGGGAACACTTGGAGCAAACGTTCCCGGTCAGGTGGCGAAGGCTTTGCCAATAATCTGCACAATGAGTAAATTTCTTCTATGTCTCTGTTAGATTTTGCCGCGCGCAACATAATGTACGGGTTGTAGAAGGAGTGACTGTTCCTAAATATATCAAAATCACGGTTGTTTCATAGTCGATCTTTTAGGGTCAGGTTTTCTGTAGCCATTATGGAATTTCTCACTATTCCCTTCCACTGAAGCTTAGAGGGGAACGTGTAGTTACGAAGGTGTGCAACCAAGTAAGACGACAGGTTATATTTGTAGATTATCTGCACAATACCCGGAACAAACCCTCTTTCACGAACACTTCCAACATTTTCCGTTTGCAAATGAAGGAATGAATAGAGTCTTCTTGTGAAGATCTGCTTAGTTAAGAGAGACTGCTCCATCAGAACAAGCTTTCCCAGAAATATTAGCTTCCTCTTATCAATAGCTGCAGAAATTCTAATCAAACCAAGTATAGGCTCAACAATATCTGACCTGGCACGACGATCAGCTCAAAGAATGACCTTAGCAGCGTAATGTTGAAAGCGACTAAGTTCCCCGAGGTCGGTATTACCGAGATGAACCCAGTGCTCACATCCATATAGAATTGAAGGTAGTATCACTTTCTTATAAAGACTGATTTTTACTAAAGGATTGACATCACATGCTGAGGGACACAGCCCTATGGTAGAATGTAGCGTCTTTCTCCCTTTGTCACACGCATGGAGCCGCTGGCTGAGATATCACCCTCAAACGGATGCTTTAAACTGACAGTTTGGGACTGTAAAGTTACATGAGAAGGCGATTTGTGTGAAGAAATTGTGCGATCACTCGTCATACAGCTATTCGGAAGAGCAACGATATGGTCTGGAGGTTGCTCAAGATGTTCATCGCGCTCATGGGCTGCCGTAGGAGAGGACTCTATTGAACATATTTGACCTCGATATACACCTTCGCTCGTGTCGGCTTGGCTATTGTTGGGTACGCGTGACCCACTCGTAGGGATGTTTACCTGTTCGTCAGGTATGTCAGAGGCACCAACAGGGGAACTGTTAAACGGTTTCGTGAATGTTCTAAGGTTTTTCTTGAGATCGCCGACTGCTGAGGATAGCGAATGAAGTTTATTAGTCATTTTATCGAAATCCTTTTTGTATTCTTTATGATTAAAATTGTCAACTGGAGTGAGCGCTTCAGACAAGGCCTTATAGCTAGAGTCCAACTTAGTCATTTTTGAACGTGATTCATCAACATGACCCTCTAATTTCATTCGAAGTTCAGTATTTTCTGCTTCGAGGTTTAGAATCTTCTGTGTTGAATCTTTTTCGCGCCTAAGACATAGCTTCACACTTTTTTCAAGAGAGGATACCCTTTCAACCAAACCATGGACAGTACTGGATATCTCTATCATGCTGTGGTTAAATGGGATAGAGTCTTTTGTCACTGAGTCCAACTTCTGTCGCTGACGTGTGAATATCGTGCCGATATCAGATCGGTCTCCTTGGAGGAACTAATACAGTACGAAACAATCTTTAGCGTATTTTTGGGCGCTTGTCCCCCCTCTCTGGGTAGTTTTCCTAGTAACTAGATCTCCCTCGGGGCACCCCTCATAAGCTCTTGCTCTGTTCAATAATATTGTTCGATACCATGTAATGGAGTCTACCGAGTTATATGTGAGGCTTAAAAGTTTCCAAATATAAGTCTCTTTAGCTAGGTTTTCCAGTTCTTCATCCAAACTATGAATAAATGCCTGATCAGGGATACATGACAGTTGAAGGGAACTGTTAAATGTCTGGGACATTGAACAACTAAGCATTGTATTGTCAAGTTCATCTTCACACACAGGTATACTACTCATCTGCTCGTGTTGATTCGAACAGTTGACCAATTCATCAATGTTATGCTATATATTGTCACAATTTGCATTCAATGACTCACCGAAGTCTTCTAATGGAACTGGCTGTAGCTCAAAGAACTCCTTAGGACTTGTATCCTCACTTATGACAGATTTGTCTGGAGACGATGTGTCGTCGCCATTCTCTATCGTCACACTTTATCTTTAACACATATTCGAGATTAAGGCTGCTGGCTCATGTAATAGCACGACAAAATCATTTCAAACAACGTTATTACGATGCATATGATTAAAGTTATTTTATCTATGGATTTACTAACTATGGCCCATGTAAGCGCTGGTCGCTGCTTTCCCTCAACACAATCCTTTGTGTGGCTTCTGTTTGAAATAATATTCATTTCACATTCATCTGTATCTAACTTTTTGACAACGCCTTCGGTAACTGCGTTTGAATTTGTATATTTTGTCCGGTTTACTATCATTGACACCAAATGCAGAATCCGGGGGATTTTTTGCAAGTCACTTTGATGGTGAAAATGCACAGAAAATATCGCCGCTATGCACATGCCCATGTTGTTAGCAAGGTTAATGCAAAGAAAAAGGCTGACTAATGGAAAGCTCTTTGAGATCGGTGGTAACTGATCCATTATTATTGTCATATATATAGCCAATGACAGAACAATGGCCGTGCCGAATGAAACCTTCTCACCGCACTCCGCCGGAAGAACGAACACAAAAAAACTAATGAATTGTAAAAAGAATATCGGAACAAAAATGTTTAAGACCAGAAAAGATGGCAGTCGGTTCAAGGTTATAGCAATTTCAAGGGAAATCGTCTTATATTGTAAATCTACAGCAGATATATCCCACTGACTATTTGGTGTCATTTCAGAAGTATCCATGCCACCTGAGACAAGATAAACATGTATTGTTCTATATCCCATCGGGGTGAAAATAATGAGACAGTTTTGAATGTCGAAAGGGAAATATATTACATAAGCTTGACATCTTGACTTAATAAAAGTAAGAAACTTGATTGAAGCCCGACCCTTATGACCGAAGTGTACAATAAGTACATTACTGTGTTTCTCCATCAGGTCATACTCCTCTATGGCATTACTGATTGTAATGGTCGGTGTCCAAACATCGCCAAATGGCAAACTAATTTCTGTGATCTCTTCGTGATGTTTTGGATCCCATGTGATTAGTTCGTCTTCCCATCCTATTAATATGGTATGTTCGGTGGTCAAAACGCCTTCCACAATGTCGAAGTCCATGACACTTCCGAAAACAACCTCGACCGTGACTTCAATACTGCTGGCCTGGTTAATGACCGGACGCGTTGTGGTCGAGTAATTTTGCAATAGTTCATGTTTAAGCTTGTGCACACTGGCATATGTTTGTCCATCAGTTTGGGTATACAAAACACTAACGATAAGGAGAAGACGAACATACTGCATGATGACGTATTGTAGCTTCCGTCTCCTTCAAAAGTATCGGTTAGTGGCTTGTGATCAAATAAAACAAAAACATGGCATTATAAAACAATTTACTTTCACGGGGAACGGTTGATCATAAAGCGTTACTCACATATTGGTAACAGCGTAATAAAACCAACTTATTGTTCGAGCTTTGCCTGTGGTTTCATCAGCTATCCTCTTGTAAATTCCACTGAAACTATGTGTCAATGAACTTCAACGCCACTTATTGACTTGCAATACGTGTCGGTATTGATATTTAAACTTATCATTGGGACATGAATTATAAATACGAAACTTCCCTGAAACAAGTTACGCTAAGTGTATTGGCGTATCAGCGTATTTTATTGCATACCTGTTAGGATTTTTCAATCAGATAGTTTGGGTAATTGGTGTATTCAACCATAGGGAGTAACCCCCAAGGAGGAGAGCACTAGTCATTAGAATACTGGTCCTAATGACATATGCCATCGTTGAAGCATTTCGCAAGAATTCATTATTCAGTGCAACCTCATTACACTGATGACTATCAGTTGTATGTATCGCC
Organism: Mizuhopecten yessoensis; assembly: GCF_002113885.1. Classification (NCBI taxonomy): domain Eukaryota; kingdom Metazoa; phylum Mollusca; class Bivalvia; order Pectinida; family Pectinidae; genus Mizuhopecten; species Mizuhopecten yessoensis. The sequence goes on along the minus strand of NW_018407749.1, from coordinate 1,070,993 downwards.
ATAATGCTAGCATTACCATCAATATTACATGATCTTGATTCATTATTGATGCACAGTGGAAGAGTTGATCTGCTTGGGTGGTCGAATAGCGTAGTTGACAGCGTTCTCGCCTTTCACCAAGATGGCCGGGGTTCTATTCCTATCAGGAAATTGGTTATTTCCGGTTAATCCGGATTTCTCCAACACCAACACCCTCCATACGCTTCCGTCCGGGAGACAATGGTGATTAATTTAAGTTATAAAAACAATTGTTGTAAAACAAATTATTATTGGATTTCAGTGTTTTTTTAAGTGTCTAAAACAATTTTAATCAAGGAGCCCGAGGCTCTGAAAAAACGTCAGGTTGCGAGATTAGTTTGTTAATTAGAATACTCTTGTGGATGGCCAGTGACTAATACGAATTAGACATATGCATAACTAGGATAATCTGTAGATGCATACACTGAAAACATTTTAAAATATTCAGATATCTGCTAACAACATTTTTCGTATCTTTTCATCCCTTTTTAACTTCTGATAATGACCTTGGTTAAACGATCAAAATGTATAATATTCAGAAGAAGAATGGATAATGATCAACATTTGCTTATATACGTTTGGTACACGCAACTAAAGCCCTAACACCTCTGTGTTAAATGTTGATCGATTGACAGCTGACTCCAAGCAACTAACTTATAAAACAGTAGTACAGAGGGAAAGATTTAACTATTTTAAAGCAGCCCATTCGTACAGGGATCAGTAATACGTGGTAATTGTGGTTTTCCCACTAACTACGGCGTAGTGTCATGTACTAATTTTGTGCTGATTGTTTACAAAATATCTTATAATAGATTATCATTAAACAATCAAGGGTGAACATACAACAGCTCTCTCTTCTCCCGATTAGGGATTTTTCAGAGAGAAATATGAACAAAATACTTGGTGTCTTGTATCAAACATACTTTACATCACATTTTAGCTTTTAACAAGCAAATATACACCAATGAAAAAATGTATAGCACGAGAAAACTTACCGTGGGCAATGGGCTGTTCTATAACACGGAACAGGATTGCAGACAAAATGAATAACGCGCGTTCGCGCATAATGATTATTTGTCTGCAATCCTGTTCCGTGATATCGGACCATAACACGGAACAGAATACTGTTTTATGCTTATAATTACATTTTATTTATTTTTTAATTTTCATTTCTAAGTTCACAAAAAAGAATATAGTTCGTGGAAATAAACACAAAAATATCGATACTTTTTCCATAATTTAATCAATCAATAGATATTTAATTCACATTTTATAATAGTCTTACATACAACGGTAATTATTATTGAATCAGAATGAGGTTTTTTGCTTATCCGCTTGCTAGTGCGGATGGGAATAGCTATCCGGTAGGTAGTCGGTCCCGTGGAGATATCACTACGCCTGTAGTATGGTCTCATAACACGGAACTTGCCTTGGTATTGTTTTATAGTGGCAATGCTGAGCAAATGTGATATAGATAAATTATTCAAAAACGAACAAAATGTTTTATAGTAAAAATGTAAGTATATGGATTGAACGGCGTTTTTCAGCGGAGCTTCCTGTTTAATATGGATGTAACCGATTTGCGTTCATACCGACATGAAAAAAAAAACGCCGTTCAATTCCTATATGTTTCTATGTTTAGAAGTGACTTTTCTTTCAACGAGAAACCAACAGAAACAGCTTATATGATATAATCTTTTCTCTTCTTTAGGGTCGAAATTCGATGTCGAGATCGATTTGGTTTGTTTGTGTTTTACGTCACATTAACAGCTATGGTCATTTAAGGACGTGTCAGGTTTTGGTGGTGGAGGAAAGCCGGAGTTCCTGGAGAAAAACCACCGACCTATGGTCAGACTGCCTCACGTAAGTCTCGAACCCGCGACCAAGTGGTGGAGGGCTAGTGGTAGCAGAATGCCAGATGCCTTAACCACTAGTAAGGGGCCTCTTGCATCTTAAGCAAGGCGGTAGTCACAGAGATTTGAGAGCAGGAAAAGAGCAATTATTCTTTTCCTTAACGAGTTGTTATTATTTTGTTATTATATCTCTAGTAGCTGTTTGTGGAATAATGATGTCTATTATTTTGTTATCATATCTCTAGTAGCTGTTTGTGGAATAATGATGTCTATTATTTTGTTAGCATATCTCTAGTAGCTGTTTGTGGACTAATGATGTCTATTATGTTGTTAGCATATCTGTAGTGGTTGTTTGTGGACTAATGATGTCTATTATGTTGTTAGCATATCTCTAGTGGTTGTTTGTGGACTAATGATGTCTATTATTTTGTTATCATATCTCTAGTGGTTGTTTGTGGACTAATGAAGTCTATTATGTTGTTATCATATCTCTAGTGGTTGTTTGTGGACTAATGATGTCTATTATTTTGTAAGCATATCTCTAGTAGTTGTTTGTGGAATAATGATATCCATTACTTCCTTTTCGTATCTCCTTTTGTTTGTGTTGAATAAGAATGTCTATTATTTTGTTGTCGTATTGTAACCGGGTTGGGTCCTTGAATAACCGGGTCGGGTTCGAGCATGTATTGTCTCCGATATGGTGATGACAGTATTTAGTATAGATATTGCACACAAACAGATACCAGCTTGTATGAATGCTGTTAAAAGATATAGATGGTGTTTACCCTGCAACACAAATTTACACACCCATAAATAACATAGTTACATACATATCACTTTACTAGTATCACAATGTGTACCCTATATAATATGTATACATACATTAGCTATAATAGGTCACAACTATATAAATCATATAAAATCCACATAAACAGTATACCTATCCTATTTATCTAATTTAATCAAATCTATTCATCTCTCTCTATACATACATCTACAATCATGATGACTTTGAAAAAAAGTTTACTATTTGACTTTTCCTATTGTTCACACAATACATAGAATGCAACAAGGGGAGATAATCCTCTTGCTTACTTATAATAACAATATTCATCTATACTAGATAATGGATAAACAGAAAACAGAATAATGTCAAGACAAATAATCTGACTAGGATACATCTATAACAATTTTACATTTGTTAAAACAATAGATAAAATACTGCTTACCCCAACTATGGGTAGAGGGTCAAGTGCTGATCCTTTTATATTGAATCAGTCCAATCTATGTACGCATGAAAATATGCGGTCTGATCCTTTACTGTAATATCAAATGAAGAAACTATGTCAGATAACTATATTAGCATCTATGGATTTTGTCTTAACAAAAACTGAGAGTTTAGGTTTCATCCATATTTTAACCATATTTCAGAACAATAAATTTTAACCATGGAAAGTATTTAATCTAAACAAAAAAGTAAAATAATATAGTATTCTTAAAAAGATGCATTACAAAGAAATCACTCATCCTAATTCTGAGTTACTCTGGGTATTTCAATTATATCATTTACCAAAAATCCTAGATTAGTAATAAATTAAACCTTTACATTTTATAACTAATATATCGATATCAGAGAGTTTATGAAATATATAAAAATATAACATTTACCATTCTAAATGATATTCTTTTCCAATAGTATCCAGACCTAGAATAGGACAACTAGTCCTCTCAAAAGGCCCCTTCTTGTAGTTGGGTGGAAAGTTCTTACATAGGAAATTCCCTCCAAAAAGTACCGACCAATAAAATGTCGGGTCGTCCAGTCAAAGGTCATGTCAGTGTTGCACATTACCTACAGATACATGTGGACAAGACATGGACAGTACATGTACAGGAACAACACAAAGACAACTCAGTCACATGACCTTGCACACACACACACACAGAACCAATGTAGGTAATTCTATATATATATACTATAGTGGAGTTACATGTGCTACATGTGAAGTGTACCTGTGGCCACTATACACATTATGAATCGGTGGTCCATAGTGATTGCTGCTATACAATAAATAGAAATAAAATAGAAATAAAACAATACAAATCATTATACTTAAAACTTACTTAAGGTGATATTTAATTCACCTGGGTAAAGTATTTCTTTTGGTTGTCTCTGGATTAATGACCACTGTTAAGTTGTTTTCGTATGGCTTATGGTTGTTTGTATGGATTCGTGAGGTCTTCTATTGTTATTATTATTGTGTGTGTGTCTCCTCTTATTGCTGATCTGAGTTTTTTTGGGGTATTTTTATCTGTCATTGTTTTCAATGTCATAGATGTTTTGCCTGCATTACAGCAAAATCTACATCACGTAACCAGCAATGAAGGTAAACTATCTTGATGTTTTACAACGCCGTAATTTAAACAAAACAACACAAAGCTTTGTCAACTTGATATCTAACTCCCCTTCTCCTTTAATACCGCGGGCGTGGAAAAGTTCATACTCGACGTTAAGTATTTTTAGGCTCCCTCATTATTGACATAACAGCTGAAAGGAGATAAATCATTTAACCTTCCTTCATGTGTGACTGCAAATGTCTCACAAAGTGACGATGTTTATTTGTTTTAAACTGTATGTTGTTTGCATTGACAGCTTAAATGGATCGTATTGAGACCAATCCACATATATATCAAATGTATGTTTACTGACCCTTTTTTCATATTTAGCTGAGCACTCCTTTGATCTATTTCCGTCTCAATATGAACCAAATTTGATGAGTCATGTTTAAACTGACCAAAATACATCTGGATAGTTTAAACATAAGTGGTTTTGTTGAAGTTTAAAACAGTTTTCTTGTTGTTGTTGGGGTTTTTTGTTGTTGTTTTTGGCATCCAAATTCAGTTTACATCCGGGATCATTCTCCCAAATCTCTTGTTTGGACACCTGAGACCATATTTCATTAATATAAACGACGATATAATTGGTTGAACGAGTAAATAACAACGTTAAAATAGTTACAAAATAAGGAAAATGAAATGTAACGAAAAAGACTACAATGCAAAATACATTTTATTAATTTGGCGCAGTTACATAGCTATGTGAAAGTGTAAAGCAATAGGTTATTTTTTAAGTGCGACTCGCTGAAGTTCTTCAATCCCAAACCCTGCTATATTGACAACCAATGTGTTAATGAAATTAATTCCATCATTGTAATACACAGAGTATTTTATATAAAATCGTCAAATTGATAACAATTTTATTTAGTGTCTTATTAATAAGTTAAAACACATTAAAAAAAGCTAGAACCGCAGCACATAGAAATCGAAAAAGAAGTAAAAGTGACATTACGTGCAAAAATAATTATCCAATTTACGAGGCAAACCGCCTCTTCATCAACACAAAGGCATGAAAAATTACAGTTAATAAACACTAAAATACTGTATATCCATTTCGAAGAGCCGAGGGATATTTAGAGTAAAACATAACAACACGTTAAGAGCTTGCATTGCGAAATTGCAAAGTGACTTAAAAGTAACCGAAATGAATAAAACAGTGCTTAAACGTAAAGATAAAGTTGTGCTATCTACGATAAAACGGAAGTGTAAAAAACAAATTTGTATTGCAATTTTCTTTGATCTTAGAAAACATTAATTTAAACTACGACCATTTGTTTGTTCGGATCTCGTGCCAATTCTGGACTGAAACTGTCGTTATAACTCATCATACCTTTATACACCTTTATATCTGTATATGTGTGTAAGTGTGTAAATATTATTCCTTATAATATGCATTGTATAAACTATGAATATATAATACGTTAAAAACAATAACAGCACCTATAGTGCGGTTCCCCTGTTAACGAATGAGAAAACTTTACTAACCCAACATTTCAAACAACGAACAACTCATAATTGCTAACACTCTCTCAGCAGAGCACTCTCGCACAAAATGGTTTCGTTTCGTATGATTACCGTTGAAAAGTGATATATGAAATGTTTTGTTTGTTTAATATCAAGCTGAATATGCTTAAGTTGTAATCTCCAGTAGTGATGATATATGCATAACACAGTTAAATGAAATGGCCCTAGGCTGTCGACATCAACGGTGAGTTGTGTAAAACCGTTGTTTGATTGTAAGTGTCGCTTCTAATCTATCTATAGCAATAAAATTAATTGTAACGAGGATGACATCTTATATACTGAGCAGTATCAGCTATTCTGGCATGCCTGCCGAACAGATAGAAAATGTTTTCGTAACGACCTGCTAACGATGTAAAAGCCGGTATAATTTTCTATTAAGGTTGTATTTGAATCATTCACTGTGCAAAACAGGAATGTTAACGTTTGGCCGTGGACAGGTGTATAAAACAGGATGAAAAGCGTATTGCCAGACCCCCGAGGCCGGGATAAAACATCATCGTTCTTGAGGTAAATAGCTCTAAAGTAAGAAGAGATTGTTTACAGATTATTATCTAATCCATGCTCTCTTGTGATATTTTTATCAATATAATATTTTGAACCCATTAAAATCCATTTTCGGTTCTGTTCATTTTATAAAATGTACAATTTATGCTGTTAACATCTATTTATCTGTACTTTAAGTCTTGGAAATAAGTATGATTTGTGTAAGTGTTTACTCCTTTCAGATTCAAAATGACCTTTTATATTGTTCATATTAAAGATCCCTGTCTCGCTACCGGCCAAACACGATATCAATCAACTAATTTTCATACATGGAGTTACCTCCCTTTAATTTGTTTTATTCTTGGTTCCATCATTGAAAAATGAGGATGCGTGTTCTGTTCCTATCTCTTTTCCCACTTATTTCTGCCATCCAGTATTTAAGGAGGCTCCACCCTTTCGCAATTAGCCAGCAGAATTCAATGAAAGTTTCACATAATGGTTATGTCACTATGTAGAGATGATTTTATGAAATTCTAAGCATTCCGATAAACTGGGGATTTTTTTGTCAAATTCAACACTTTCACATTTTTTGAGCGTGTGGCATTGTTCAAAACTATTACAACAATAAAATAATGAAAAGAAACATTGCTAATCAACCCTACAGATATTTTATTTGTCATAAAATATCTACAACATGTTACAAAAAGCGTTTTTTATTGAAATCTTATGGATAAAAGTTACTAAATACAAGCTAAAAGCAAACAGGACACATAGTTTCATACAAAAAGAGTGAAAAATTGAACCAAATACACACAAAGTCTTTATAATTGATTCATTTTACATTTTACAATAATTTTGATCCCGATGAGAGTTGTCTATCTTGAAAAAAACCCGAAACTTTTTGTAGAGGGATACAACTTTTTACAATGACAGTTGTTTTCTTTACTATACAAAAAACGACGGAAATAAATTAAATTATGATATCAAAATTTGTCAATTTACTGTTCTAAAAATAATGGAACAAAATTACTCTCAATCATAAACACTTTGGACATCATTCCATAGCCCGCTTACGCATGATATATGTAACCATAGGCTATCGCATGGCATGCCGTTATCACTTGCACGCACATAATACACTTGCATTTTATAGAGATCTTGACATTTTACAAAACTGCTTTTGAGAAAAGATTTACCTGACAGAGCGTAACTCGCTCGACAACAAAACTCGTAGCGACCCGAGCTTGTGAACTAGTGTCAGCACGTGCTTGGTACAGGTGAGGTCGGTAAACAAAACTCATCCGTCTGCATTCATGCCACAGGGGCATGGATCGCGTTACTTGTTATATAAAAAATAGGGGTCTCCTGTATTTATTAGAATAGGTGACCCCTATCTTTTAATATTACAAGTAAATCGATCCATGCCCCTGTGTTCCATGCGCCTCATATACGACCTCCTTGAAGTCATCTGATCTTATGTCAGTGTCTTCCCGTACGTTAATTTATGTCTTTGTATCATAAGCTTCATTTCGAAGTACGTGTGATTACGTATTTCCCAACAAAAATCTCGATACTGGGTGTTAACACATCATCGTCACGCACGTGTACTAATGTTTACCCGGTGTTACTATAATTTACACTACGGTATTGCAATGCCCGATACGCAATACGGAAATGACGACACGAACATACGACAAGAAAAACATGTGTGGAAAGTCCTTAACACAGTTTCAGGGACAAAAACAGCAGTGTCTTCAAAAGTATTCCCAACATGTGTAATACATATATTAGAAAAACATTCTTACCATAAAAGGTTTTTTGTCGACATCTAGGTGAGCATTAAACGTATTCATAGTTAATTAATTCATCAATTCATCCTATACACCCCATTAATTATATATCCCTTACAATATGACATTATTAGTCGCCGCCTACATTCATAGGCTAGAATAAGTAACTTGTCTGGAATCACCTACATTCTTGCTAGGGCATATATGTGATCCATATCCTCAATAAGGTGTTTGTTTCTTTCCCTGAGGCCAGATACACTATATCGCTGATCTGTTACGTGCCTTTGTTAGTACATATGAATGATGTTTATATGTATTACCATTTATGTTCCATTATCCAAAAAAAAGTAACTTATATACGATTGAAAACCAGAACCTATATTTTTACGATACTGTGTGGTGTTTTTTTTAAATATTTTTCATACTTGTTATTAGTTTCATATTTCAACAATTCAATTAATGAAAATATGTATATATATAAATGTATCTGGTTCTGAAGAACGGAAAATGTATGACATGCAATCGTCGTGTTTTAGCGAATATATCTCTACTACGAAAACGGAAATTAGCAATCGCATGGTTTAAGTTGTTACGTTTCAGGTAGTGTGTATATAGATATGTGACAAATTGGACGTTTTCACGATTACTCCTGACCATACTCGGAAAAGAGATTATGGGTATGTCAGAAACAAGGACAGAGGACCTTTGATTCTTGGCCTAGTGAATAACGCTGCGTATTTGCAATATCCACATCGTACAGTTTCGTTCGAATCCACAGGAACGTATAAATTTTTATTTTTATTTTTTATTTGAAACATGCAACATAGCTCATAGGAACCATTTCTAATTCAAGAAATAAAATTGTCTATCTTCACGTAACTAGCGATTGAAAAAAAACGAACTTTTGTTTTTGTATTGATGAATGGTGTTAGTTGAGAGAAAATGGAATAAAAATTAATCCGTTTATAGTGGCAAATAGAAATGCATATTTGTTTTACCTTTTTGTGGTAAGTGTAATTCAAATCTAAAACATGTTTTATTTTGTGCTGTATAGTTTTATAGATTAAAAAAGGACAAAACTGTATTACACGCTTTTTAGTCTACTTACTTATTTTCTCCCTAACGAGGTTTGATACAGCCGATGGACGGAAGGCTATTCTTATAATTGTATTTATTTAGCGACAAAAAAAAAGATACTAAAATAAAAAAAAACTTGATTTATAATTAAACAATTTGGCAGAAAATCTCGTTGCAGTAATTGTTGAAATATTATTTTACAACGTTCAACAAAAGATATTACTCACAGTATCATCCAAGATGAACGGTTTGATTAGGTCTGATGTCTATTTACAATGAGATAGCTGTGTCTGCGAGTTCGGGATTTCAATAATAGAATATTCAAAAAGAAAGTAATACCAGTTAAAAAAAACGTCACAATACTATTCCTCCACCGAAACAACAACAAAATGTGTCAATAGGTATAAATAGACACAGTTTCACATACAGCATACTTTTAGTGACAGATATGATTGGTATGCAATTGATTTTTTTAAATCACAGGTTCAGATAGAACCTATTGCATACCAATACTATCTATTACAAAAATATTTTTCATATATATGGGGTAAGGAAGTAAAGCCAACAGTGTAAAACAATGTAAGGTTGTCAGATTTTCGAAGCAACTCCCTCCTTAGTCGAGACACACAAAAACAGGGAACATTGACATTATATGAAAACAAAGTATAAAATATAAAAGGATATCATATAATTAATAATTAAAAATAATACTTACCCAAGGTTTGTGTAAGCTGAAGGCAGAATGATGCTGTGTGTTTGCGGTCAACATTAAAAAATAGAATGTACCGTTAAAACTGAGTGTAAATAAAGATGCTGAAGCTGGGGAAAAACTGTTAGAACTATTGATAAGGACGGTTTGTCAAGTTAGGATAGATTGGAATCTTAATTAGAACATATCGAAATAGAATTTATAATATATTTGCACTATTTATGTTTGTTCCAGGTGTTGCAGATCCTCGACTTTCGCTCTTTTTTCACTTCTATTTGGTACTACATCAATATTTCTGTATCTGTTTTGGATACATTCTCGCTCCAGCTACGGCTATTTTGAATATCTAATACCTATGGAAACAACCATACGAGTCCACTACTTTAACCGTCCGATATGGCTTCCGATGGACATATTCGCAGGATGTGATCGCAAATGCTACCTGACAGACGGGGAAGGAAATTCATACGCTGGAAGTGACGTTGTTGTATTTCATGCCCCGTATGTCAAGGTAAAACACCCCCCAAAGAAGATGGGACAAATCTGGGTGTTTCATGCACTGGAACCTCCAGGGGCTCACTGGAATAAATTAGACAAATGGAAAAATGTATTTAATTGGACAATGAGTTACAGAAGGGATGCCGATATAACGAATACATATGGTGTATTTAGGAAACGAACTGATAATCAAAACATACTGGAAAAAGAAAGAAAAGATACATATGCAAATTGGCAAAAGAAGTCCAAAGGTATCGCTTGGATGGTATCTAATTGTGAAACAAGTGGAAAACGAGATACATTCGTAAAGAAATTGAAAAAAGTGACGTCGGTGGATATTTACGGGAAATGTGGTGTGAAAAATTGTTCAAGGAAAAATACTGTGGAGTGTTTAAAACCGTATAAATTTTATTTGTCTTTTGAAAGTGAATTATGTAAAGATTACATTACTGAAAAGAGTTTCAAAATGTATGCTTCTTCAGAAATGGCGTTACCCATTGTACGGAGTGACGCGAATCTGTCCATGTTTCTTCCTCCTGGTTCTTATATAGATACCTCAAAATTCAAACATATATCGGATCTAGGAAAATACGTCAAAGCTTTCTCCAAAAACAAAACAAGAATAAAAAAGTATATGAAATGGCGAGCACATTATAAGATAAACCATGGAACGATTCATTCTGCTCCATTCTGTGAACTCTGTCGACGACTTCATCAAAAAGATGTACATAAATACGAACGATTATATCGTGATATAGGGGAATGGCTTCTAGGGGGCAAATCAAAACGAAAGTCCTGTAGACTTGCAAACGACTTACACTAAACAATGACAAAATATTATTTTCTAATCTTCTTGTTGTTATGAGTTGAAAATTATTAAATCAAATTTTGTTTTCATAAGCTGAAAATTCTAATATCAATACTTCCCGAAGTGTAAAAGTAAAGCATGTTTACAGATTTGTTTTGATTTTTTTGGTGTGTTTTACGTCATTAGGACGTGCCAGGTATTGGTGGTGGAGGAAAGCCGGAGTACCCGGAGAAAACCACCGACCTGCGTATAAAAGTTTTGAACATGACAGTTATCAAAAGTGTCTTTCTGCTATCAGCCGTCGTAAAATTATTGATGAAATGAATGGACTTTTTGGCTTTGGTGAATTGTTTTTTCGCTACTTGTTTGTATTTTTAAAAAACAATACACCAGGCAACACATAATATATAGTTTACACAACAAATAACAAACAAAGCAAGATAAATTCACAGAATTTATTTACAAGTCTGTAGATAAGAGTTGCCGATAAGCTATTGACCCCATAGTGTTGGAGAGCAGAGTGCTGAAAGGCTGTAAACAACAATCCGTAGTAAACAAGACTTGAACGACTGTGACTTACCTAAAGCTAATTGAAAACCATAGCCTGGTTGCTTAAATTTGCAATACTTGGAAGTCACATTGCTTAGGCTTTGAGTTTAATTTACTGGCTTACCCTAGGGTATGTTGAGTTGATGTATACATCCTAGCTAAACCTAGATTCTATAGAGTTGTATTGGCCGATTTGGGGTGTACAGCAGCAGACTGGCAACATTAATAATCCTTATTCCATATTATTATCTGGAAGCAGTTTACTGCCATAGGTCACTAGTCATGTGGCCAAACTAGGTCCTCATACTCTTCTTCCTTTATCAGTAAGGAGCCAATAACAAATATGGCATATGTGAATAAGGTAAAGAAGGGAGAGCCTCTGTTAATTTACTAAGTAAGGAGAATAGGGTAACAGGGTCCGAATGTCAGGCTGACAGAGCTGAGAGATCCCTGAATTATTAATTGGTTGGATGCATGTTCTCCCTTTTACCCATGACCAGCAATCAGGTGAGAGGTCTTTAGATATCACTGTCTAGTCTCCCAGGTGGCTATGTGCACTAATGTTCATGTTGATATTAATCAAGGGACCATAGTCTGCTTTAATGAGTGATTATACTGAGATGAAGTCAGTCCAAAGCTGCCCCATATTTCATATTAACCTTTAATTTCAAGTAGCTCACATAAATCACTTGGAAGGAAATGTCAGGAGAAAGACGATTAAGTACAACTTACTAATGAGATTATGGGGGCTCAAAGACTCTTGTACATCTATGACCAAGTATTAAACAAAGCGTAGCTGAATCGAGTCATTTCGGTACAAATATAACGACTATTGTACATACGCTTACAGCGTAGCCGAATCGACATCCCTTTTGTGGACAACTCGTACACACCTTACACCTTTGTGTGCATACGCTTCACTGGTCATTTGTCTGATGAAGGTGACAGTATACATACCGTACTAGTCATCGAAACGTCACATGGAAACTCTTCTTGGATGTGTAAAAAGAACTTTTCATAATACAGCTTACTAATGTTAACCAATATGCAGTAATATCAATATTTATTAGTAAAGCATTACATATCTTAAAATCGTTACCCAATATCTTCAATATTTCATCTACATATTTTAACGAATAACATATATCTGAAAATTGTGAATATCATGAGATACAATATAAAATGAGATGCATTTAAATATCAAAGTTTTACTTACACATTGAAACAATGTACGTATTAAACCTGTCGCTACGTCATAGCTTGAAAAAGGGACCAGCCGGCCACGAGACGTTGCAGCACGTTTAATATGTACATTGTTTTTATATATAGTAACATGTTGATGGTATTTTTTCCAATTGATGAATCGTATTGATGATATTAAAGATGCGCTAAAGATGGTATTTCTTGCCTTTTATTGCTATCCTTTTTATGCATTTTAAATATGAATTACTATTCTGAAATCTTCAACAATTTGGCTTCAAGAAACGTTCTTATCACGTGCACAACATTTTGTCTCATGCCTTATATATACTTCAGAATGGGCGTTATTTGATCATAAGTCCTGCATTAAAAGGAAAAGAGGAGAACACCGAAATGAACGAATTACGTGAATACCTTTGAAATTAACAAAGATGATAAGACCAGGAGATTCAGAAGGATAAGCGTGTTTTGCTACATCGACGACAACCGCTATACATACCTATGTCGAAACCATTCAATACCAGGATATCGAAGGATAAAGAGGTAGCGACAACGACGTCGTCAGGAACACTTAGGAGCATAATCATAAACGACCAAATTCTAGGAAATAGATTTGTTTAGAATAATTGTGACCCTCTCTTGGTCAAATTGATTGTATTCTATTTATTTCAAAGATGTTACAGACTCTGCTATATCAGCCACTTACTTCGATTTTTTCTTATAACATGTATATGAGCTGTATGATAAAGGTGACGATTTCAATCACCTTCCCGTAAACTTTCCATTTATTCATAATAATATGCCGGTGTCCCCATCTGCCAGCGTTTTTCAAATGTCTCATTTAGTCTAATTCGATATTGTCGAGTTTGCTCTGAATATTACGATTAAAACGATAAATATCGAATGTTGAAGGACAAATTCACGGCACAGAGTTTTGAAAGATACAATTTAGTGATGACTATGAGTTATAATCACCAACATGATCCAAGTCCCAATGGCGATACCAACAAAAAATAAATTGAAATAAAGTAGATCATTTCTAAACATTTTCTTATGTTGGTAAGTATGGATTATGAAGAGTTCTTTTTATACAACCAATACAATTTTCTATGTGACATTTCGATGACTAGTACGATATGTATACTATCACCTTCATCAGACAAATGACAAAAGACTCTCGCAAATCTATGACCAAGTATTAAGCAAAGCGTTGCTGAATCGAGTCATTTCGGTACAAATATAACAACTATTGTACATACGCTTACAGAGTAGCCGAAATCGAGATCGATTTTGAGGACAACTCGAACACATTTTACACATTTGTGTGCATATGCTTCATTGGTCATTTGTCTGATGAGGGTGACAGTGTACGTATCAGACTAGTCATAGACACGTCACATAGATAATGTTATTGGTTGTGTAAAAAGAACTTTTCATAAAGCAGATCATTATATCTCCCGGGTTCCTTTATGTAAAGGAGGTCATTATTTTTTCTGAGCCCAAAATATCTGGTTTACTAGTCTTACGCTCTACCGAATGAGCTAAAGGGAAGTTTCTCACTAGCCTGGTCTAGTACTTTACCAGGGTGGCATATGCTCTATTTCTGATGTTTGTGATCAAACACAGTGAATTTCGTTTAGTCTCGGTTCAGTTTCAACATATGACATTCATCCAGACTACCAGTAAACTGTATGATGTCAAGCAATCATGCTCCCAATCAAACTGAGAAAGCATCCCAATCGTCCTGGGGTGTGACGTCCATGTAAAAATAGGAATCACTTCCATAGCATTTGAGGTTAGACTTATGGTTGCATTTTGTTGAATAATTTTCGATTATGTAAAGCTTTCATTTTCAAAAATAAAAGACAAAGCTTGGGAATTTTTAATAAGAAAAAAACAACCAGAAAGACAAAATCACACATTTCACAAATCCATCGGTGACACAGTTGCCTACTGCCACAAACTGCATTCTTTTCCTCTTTGCAAATAGGCCTGCATAAAGGAAGGTGTGTCAACAGACTTGTCAGATGCATATTCCAACTTAAATTCGTCGAGAATTGTATTTAGTATCTTGTTCATGCCAAGAATCACACTGTCAAACTTGTCCATTGAAACAGATCAGAATTATATAGGAGGGATGTTGCTCCTGAACCCTATATATAGCTACTGTTGTATTGGCCAGTGACCGAAACCTGCCACTGTCACATCATAAGTATACCACGTGATCGGTTAGCTCATTAAAATTCACGCCAGTAAGGAGCGGTCACCTGTGGTTGTCTATATCTAGGTAACGGGACACTTCTGAACGCTCGTTGATTGATGATTCGGTATTTATCTAATTATATTACAAGGTTTGTTCATTTTCACAAAATGTATAAAATCTTAGCCAAAATCCAAATCCACGGCAATTCCATGGCGTACTCACAGAAACATTTATGTTGAGTGGAATGGATGGGAAGCAGATTCTACAAAACGTAGGCTGCCGCGGAAACAATTTCTTAAGTCGTAACACGGACTTAGATAATCTAATTCTGTGGTAGTAAGTACCTTGCAAGAGTCAACAAGGGTTGCAAAGTGTGTATGCATCTGCAGTACTATATATTTAGAGAATTCATATATTTGATAGAATCGGTCGTTAAATTAGATTCTGACTAGTTGTTTTTAAATATTAATATTCTTGCAGACACTTTTAATTAGTGTATTGAAGAGGAAGAGGAAGTGTAAGTTTTGTGTCATATTTTCTTTTACCTTTTTATGATATTTTTAACGGTTTTTACAATTAGGCCTATAGTCTCTTTACTTTTAACTATTTTCTAGGTCACAGGGGTCAAACTGTGTTCAACTAATTAAACATCTTCTACTCAAAAACCAAATGTTATGGAGATATGACATGTGACCAGCAGCATGCTAGAATGAAGGGCAACCAAGTTTGATCAAATGTATTACAGTTGTGTCTTCACAACAGGCCCAATTTCAATATTCAAATGTGTGCAATCCTATAAATGAACTCTTCTCAATAACCAACATGCCCAAAGTGATATGAATTGAGACTCACTGATTATTGAACAATATCAGAAGGATTTTATTTGAAATTTCATGTATAGTATTAGAACATTCAGTATTCCTTTCATACTTTGAAAAATATACATACGCTTTCTATATATATCTTATAAAGTTAAATATTAGAAATCCGGATTTTATTGATTCCATTGCACTCCGGAGTTTAGTCTCACCCAAGTGCAGACACACATTTCCGGTGTAAAAAAAGTCAGGCATGGACGCGTCAATCGAGTTTGAAGAAAAATTAAGGGAGTCTGCATGCACTGGTGATATCGAATCTATCAGAAAACTATTAGAGATACAAAATGTCAACGTCAATGCCCAAAATCGGATGAATGGATGGTATGATTAATAATGATATGTATCGGCGACAACGATCAGCTGATAGGGTTGTAAAATATGTTTATAATGTATAATATTATGTTAGGTGTACTGTACAGTAACTGCGACCAATATCAATGTGGCATACCTGATGTGTGTTTTACACAATTGTAACGAACCTCTGTGATCAGCTGTTGAACATCTGGCTTCATTTTATTATATTTTCTCTTACTTTGTGGATTAATACATGTCTATCAGATTTGTGGGGTTTTTCTTTCGTGTTTTTGCAACAGTTAAATAGATACTTATAATTGAGGTCACTTTAGCAAGAAATTCCCTCCAGCTTACTTGATAAAGAACTAGTGGAACTGGAATGGGTCGATTGTCTGCGACCAGATATAGCTCAATTTGTAGAGTGTCCATCTAGAAATCAAGGGGTCCCAGGTTCGAACCCCGGTCTGGCCGTACATTTTTCTTCTCTTGTTACAGTGAAGTACTGCCCTTGTTTAAGCATTTGTTGTATGCTTCTCCAGGGATAACCCGAACCTGGGTTGTAATTAGTTGTGTCTTCTTGGGCGAAGACTTAGAAAAAGGAGAGAAGAACATAGCGTAACTGGACTGGGTCGATTGTCGTGGAAGAGCCTCCGTCTAGTCTAAGTTGGGAGGGTCCCGGGTCCGACCGAACCCCAGTCTGGTCGTCATTTTCCTTTCCTGTTACATAACTAACACAATGACATAATATTGGTACCTCCTTGTTAGAAACAATTTTCTTTTCAGTTTCTAAAGTACAAGAATACATATATATGAGATGAAGATCAGGGCCGGTATTCATGACACCATTCTCATGCTCAAGCATGGATTATCATTATGTGCTAAAACCAACTTTCTTGTAACTTACTCAAATCATGTCAAATGATCAAGAACTCAAATGAAAACATTGACAACAGTGGAAGGCTCTTCAAAGTTTTTCCAAATCATTGACATTTTTTTTTATTATGCATTAAGTTATAATCTGAACAAAAAATAAGACAAATTCCATGCTTGAACGTGAGAACAGTTTCATGAATATGGGCCCAGTGATACAGAGGAATCAAAATCCAATATGTTAGCATCAAAGTTGTCGGGTAACTAATTTTTTTTTAGTGTTTCCGCTAAGAGTAAAATTAGGGACTACAGTCCAGTTGAGCTACAAAGAAATTTCCATTAGCCAAGTCTGTAGCAAGCAATAAGATTGTGTTTCACTGTGAAAGACTCCTATTATACAAGGTCGTTTTTGCAATGTATTACCATTGCTGTTTTACAGGACTGCACTACATTGGGCAGCTAAGCGTAATCAACGGACAATAGTCTCCTATCTCCTCACCAAGGGAGCTAACCCCAACTTACCCAACAAAGAAGGGGAATATCCAGCTAACCTTTCCACTGACGCTGATGTTAGAGAAATGCTTGGAGGTAATTTTAAATTTAGGATCTGTTGATTTTCAGACTCCTCATTCTTAATTAACAGTATTTTGGTTGTGTGATCTTTAAACTTAGCATGTGGTTACATCTGGTAAAGGTATTGAGTGTAGAAACAAACAAAAGCACTTTCAGTAGTTATACTTTCACCTCTGATATCAGTTCGAGATAAATCTTTTTCAGGCTATTTAGTTTGTTCATTATACATATATATTATGTGTATTTTACAAAAGATCGGCAAACTTTGTAACCAAGTGTACGTAGAGAAGACTAAGTGTTGTTTGACACTAGTTTTGTTCCTTCATTTAGCAAGTGATACGACAGATGTAAAGCAGTCCAAATTGCCAATCACCCCAGGATACTTGGCTAACCCACCATTCCCTTACACACAGCCTGGTTATGGAGGTGGTGGTACATCTGCCAGTCCTGCATCTACCACTACATCCGAGTCTGCTTCAAGAAAACTTCAACCTTATATTTTGGATGAAAATGGTACAGTTTTATATGCAGAGGTTACATGTTACCCAATAACAATTTACCAACATTTTAAATCATTTATTAAATCACGAGACAGCAGAAAATTTATATAAGCCTTACAAATAGGTTTATTTACTATAGCTAGTTAAAACTCCTAACAATTTTCCAGGCATACATTCTATAAAAAAATCAATTTTAAAATACTTATTATGGCTATTCCAGAAAAAAAATATATAAACCGCTACCCTATGACTCCACATAAAGCTCTTCTATACATGGTCGGGTTTTCAGTGCCTATTAGTTTTTGGTTACGTATAAATATGCGTAAGTCATATCGTTTCATGCCCATTTTATATGGAAATTTATGCTACTCTTTTTTACTACGAAAAAACGATTTGGGCTGATCAAGAAGTTTTTAAAGTCTGTGTGCAGAATGGTACTCCACAAATAACATTGTACACCCCTGGCACTCAATACAGTGTACCTATATATATATAGGTAGTTATATCTTGAACAAATGATGACACAAAGCTTAAGGGTTTACACAACATTGCAAAATATTTACAACAATTCATTGACATGCTAGATACAGTATATGTTGATTTAATCATTGCTCTGATCCAATTTTGTTTCTGTCACAGAAATTGTGCTGAAGATAAGGCTGGCAAATTCAGATGAGCGAGACTTTCTTGAAGTGGAACTTGATAGGTCAAGTCTGTGTTTTGAATCTCTACTGAATCTCATGTGCCGAGAACTTGCTGTTGATCGTCGTTCAGTAAATAAAGTCAGGAAACTTCCTGACACAATTGTAAGAAAGGACAAAGATGTTCGCCGCTTGAGGGATTTCCAGGAGCTTGAGTTGGTTTTAACAAACAGAGCAATAAGCAGTTCATCTCGTAACTACAGTGGCCTTCAGGGTACAGGATTGAACAATGGAGTACGCAACGAACAAATATTGTATTGATTAAATTATTTAATGATCAATGATAAGCATTTGCTCGGTATTAAGTTGAAAGTGTTTCTAAACAGTTTCACAAATGAGGTGATCAAGAAACAATCCAGCATCAAATTCTGAAAGCAGTTTCATCACAGTATGTTTTTTACCCAGATTGGGTAAGATGTCCTGTACTTATCATAAGATTAATAAAATATCTTTTTTTCCTGCTCATGTTCAGTCATTTAAGAGTTTATATCAAAATATCTAAATAGCTGGAATGGATGAGATTTTAGATATGTCAAACTGATTCATTGTACATGTGTGCATTGTAACCCGACAGAGGCCAGACAAAAAATGTATGTGTTTCCTGTAACATGTTGGAAAAATTTAGGGTAGGTAAGGACGCATTTGATTTTTAAAATAATTTTGTGGTTTACAAAGGAGTGAGGTCTGGACTTTAACAGTGCTTCTTGGAAAATTACCTAAAAAAGTTCAGGGTGGGCAAAATAAATTAGGGAAGGTATGGTTACCGTAAACACCAAATATTTTTTGTTTGGCCTGAGCGGATGTGATATAATTCTACAAGTATCTCATGCTATCATTGTATTTATTTTCATAGATTGGGGCAAAAGACCGGTGTAGATAGAAAAAATAATGTAGAGGTATATAATTATGCACAATTAATTATTTTTTGTGAGTCAAGATATGTACCTGCTAGATTGGGAAGTATGTTGTTTTTATTGAATAAAGAGTAGTTACAATAGCTGTTCAGTGATATGTGCCATTATGTGTGGAAATGGTGCTGATAAAATATATGTACGTTTTACTACTTATTTAACAAATAAAATGTGTTCATTTTGAACGAAATGCTGTTTATTCGGGGCAAGTGACAATTATTTCACTTTCTTTGAATACTGCGTAATGATTACAGTTCGTAAGGGTTTGGCTTTTGCTATATTCACAGTCTGAAAAAAATCTGTGAATCGTAAAAATCCTGCAAACTATTGGTCAAGGTGAAAATCATACCAAAGTTATGAAATTAAACCACTGAATTAAAATCCTTAAGGTTAAATTTGATTGAAGAGATGTTGGTCCCTAACTCCTACAGACTTATTTATGTAATACTAGCCATTGTGTGCTTGCATATTTGTTATAGCTGAATGTGTTTTCATATTGCCTATTGTCTGAATGGTGATACATGTAATGTATTTTATCTTAAATATCTTTTTCATTATATTTTCTTTACTGCATCAGTTTCTTTACATGCATTTTTTTCTACATATTTCTTAAAGTATTCTACAGTGTATATATCTTTTTATTGACATAATCGGCATCCATTTACATTGACTTTAATTGTTTGCCTTTTACACCTTGCAAGGTATTGTTCAGAAGTTGATGTTTTTAAAATTGATGTTTTTTGTGTTTCTGTATAAAATTGGTTGTGAAATTGGATGTACCTAATCCACATCAACATATTATCAACTTATGTTAGTCCTACAGATACAGATAGCATGCCTGATAGCACAAGCAATATAAACAATATTGAATATTGGATTAAAGAAAACTAAAAATGTAATTGTAGTTTAATACTAGATATCAAAGTTTTAACACCCATGTAAAGATAAAATATTTGTGTCTACAGGCAAAGTATTCGTAGAGACTGCCAAATTGTGTAGCAAAAGTTTGCTGTTTAGTGTTGTAAGAAAAGGTTCTTTCAGAAACAGTGTGCAAGAAGAGACGAGTATTTATTCAGTAGAACACCATAAAAAAGACTTCACAAATTTAAAGAGGAAAACTGTCTTTGCATCTGACCTATAATAGTTTTGAGTTGATTAGCAAGATGTCTTCTTAAATCCAAGAAATAACTGGGGAAAACGAATTGGACACAAGGGTATTTTGAAGAATTAGGTAGATTTGTGAAATCAATTATCATTGATTTTATTCCAGGGTTTTAGCAAATCATAAATTATTCTAAGGATTTTTATCGTTCCCTACAAGATAAACTTGGGACAATGTCTGACCATCCATTGGTCTGTGCTATTTTAGTCAGGACTGCTTATTGACTACAGATATTTTGTCTACATATCATGCAATGGATAGTCACAAGACTGTCCCCGAGTTGGATATCACTTTCAGCTGAAGGTGAAAAGAAATCACAGTACCAGTAACTCATTACAATTTATCAAACAAAAAAACATTTATGTTGTGTACCAAAAATAAATTGTTCTGATGTTTTTTCTGAACAAAAAACTTTGAACTAAACATGTTTTGTTGAGTTTCTAAATGGATGCATACCCATTTTGTTTTATTTGTACAGTAGACAGATACATCTTCACTAGACTATTTGTGTTTTGTTGCACTGCTGCAGAGAGTAATATCGTGTCATATATGGGTTTAACTGGCATAATCAGATTGTTTATAAAGCATTTGTACATGTTTGTAAAATGATTTAACTTGTTTGCATTTTGTATGAAATACAAACCTGTACATAATTATGAAACTCGTTCAAAAGGACTTATTTACACCACTAAAAGCTTCTGGACATGTTCCATTGAAACAAAACAATTGATTTGATATAACTTGGTGTATGTATGTGTATATTTACTTGTACCTGTGTTAATGCCTTGCTCCACATGTATCTTGTTTGTTTAACACATACAATACTCCACCTCCCATAGATTATCCATTATAAGAGTCTCTCTGCATCCCCATATGCTAATATGTATCTGTTATAGGCTTGAATTTACTTGTTAGGGAAACAACACTTTACATAAAGTTTACAGAATAATGTCCCAATTAAGAAGAACTCCAAATCTTCAATATATATTCACCTTCCGTGGTCATTGTCATCTTCCTGTGATATGTCACTTGGGATTGAACCAGTGACCCCTGCCTCGATTCCGGTTGGCCATTCTACCAGTTGACCTTAAGATCATGTCCATTTTTGTGTATCGCATCCAAGTAGTAGGACCAGAGTTGTTTGTTAATGAAATAAGGACAGACCTAGGGATTTGGTGTTGCTTTCTGATGAGCCTTGGCAAAGACTTTCAAGGCCTGTATTGAATTGGAGATCTGTCAGGCTTTATCCCTGAAACATTACAATGAAAAATAGACAAACCAGTTTGTCTGCCACATATGTATGTAGTAGAACTGGACTGGGTCAATTACCAGGAACCAGGTAGCTCATTGGTAAGGGCGCCCTCTCCCTAGAGTTTGGAAGTCCCTGCTTCAAATCACTATCTGGCAGTGCTTGTTTCCTCTCCTGTTACAGTGGTAGTACATGTGACCAACCCTGTTTTAATTACTGGGTGTACGCTTGGCAAGAGGTATCCAATGCTGGGTTGTAGATAATGCTGGCTTTGAGGGTGAAGACTTACAAAAAGGAGGAAGGAATGTAGCGGAACCTTGATTGCCATCTCAGTTGGTTAGAGCATCTGTCTAGATTTCAAAGGTTCCGGATTCGCATCCTGGTCTTGCTGTGCAAATTTCCTCTCGTATTACATATACAATTGAAAGCTGCCTCATATACACCTCTTTTCAAATGAGTTCAACAAGAACACAGTTCAGTAACACCTTGATGTCATGTCCCTCCATATATTTGACACCCCAATTTATTTCATTTGCCATCTTGCTAACCATTACCACCATCATATTTCAAGAACCCCTTTTCCTTTTCTTCTAAAAAATTCCTTCATAAGTCTGCCTCATTGTATTGCTACATACCTTAATGATGCCAACATTTCACCAGACAAATGAGGGCAATTTCAGTGATTTTGCTCATGCTGAATTAAAACATTAGGACACAATGTACACATCACAGGTATGTGCAAGTAGTAGCATGTCCTCAATCAGTGAAGAGGTTCAGCATGCAATTTGAATAAGTTGGCAATACATGCATTGCATATATTAGAAATTGATCATGTTCCACCCAAAGGCAAAGCCTGTTATACACTAGCATCATAGTACATTGTATATTACACATTGTAATTATATATATCTTTGTTTTGTTATGTCGCTGTTGCTGCATTATCGATTCAATAAAGTATTCTTTAAAATAGTGTTGTGTGAAATGTCAAAATTATATAACCATTATTTGACCAATCAAAGACATTTCGCCCCAGATGAAACAGACCATACATGTAACCATGAAATAGACTTAGTCGGCCATCTTGATTTTCCTGTAAGTCTCAAAATTCAATATCGTACGTAGGGACCATAAGGAATCTTCATATGAAATTTGAAAAAATATCCATCCAGTATTCGCAGAGAAAAAGAGCTAACAATCTAATTCTCAAAATTCAAGATGGCTGCCTATATATATATAGCTATCAGATACATATGTATCTTTGTTCCCCCCCCCCCCCCCATCAGTCCCAAAATTTGACGTGTGTAACCAGGGACCATGGGAAACCTTTGTGTGAAATTTGAAAAAGATTCATCCAGCCTTTTCTTAGAAAAAGTGCTAACAATCTATAACTCTCAAAATTCAGATGGTCGTCTGTCAGCCATTTTGGTTTTCCGATCGATCCCAAAATTTGATATGCTTAAGTAAAATTTGGCAAAGAGTCTTCCTTTACACTCTCAAAATACAAGATAAAAGATGGGCACCTGTTGGCCATCTTGGTTTTCTAAAATTTGATATTTATAACTAGGACTTTACTTTCTTGAGAAATAATACTAAAAGAAATGTTCAATGACAGACAGATGGACAATGTATGTAGGGTGATTTGAATAGTCCATCATCTGATGATTGTGAGCTAAAATATTTAGTGAGGACCACCTTTCACAAAAGTTCGGAACCTTTATGAAATATGCATAATTATTTTCTAAATTCAAAATTTGAAGAAGAAAAAAAAACCAATTATTTAAAATCTTCAATTTTATTTAACAATATCTACAACAGTACATATAAATAATAAGTTTTTGCATACGAATGGTCAGACATACAGTCATACAGTACACAGGTGGTGTAACATACAGACATTCATGGAAAAGGGGCTGTGTTTATTTATATTCGAAATTCAGGAGTTCCGCTCGTGGTATGGTATCTACTCTGCAACCTTGAATTTTGTCGTTTTGTAAGGACAGAATCAAAGTACTTGTTCATACCACTTTGCAGACGCCTAGTTCTTCATCGCTTTGATCTTGGGACTTCAGCTTTTATTAACGTTAGAAGTCTATACAGACAAATGTGAAACTACACAAAAAAGAAATTGTACTTAATATACGCCCAATTAGTAACCACTTTTGTTTCATGAAAAAACCCATTCTGATACACCAACAAAGTTATTTAAATCTCAGTCTTTCAAATTTTCTAAATGTCAAAAACAGATAATAACACTTTTCACTAACAAACATAAGATTGTCACTGAAGTAATTCCAATCAGTAAAACATGTTTTCAACATATGAACTTATGAACTTTCATCTCATCATTTTTTCAGAAGTTTTTGAATCTTTCTGGGTGGTTCCCACCGCAGACACGAGGAGTCGACCGTGAGGACTGGACGTTTGTACTGAGCACTCTTTAAATGTTCCTCGACAAGCTTTGGTGTGACACAGATTACATGCTGTCCCTTCCAGTATTTCACCATGTTCAAGGACTGTAGTGTGCCGATAATATCATGTTGTGTGATGCTGGTCATTTGACTGTAAAGTAGCAATATACGAAATCTTTATCAAAACCATTCGAACATCAATCCACATTCTAACAAGTAATCAAACAACAGTACCAAACGGTACATATAAGCAACTATTCAAGCATCCAAATTTGACAAAAATAATACAATAAGGGAAAAAATTAAAAAATTCTAAACATATAAATCAGATACCAACTAACCCAGATAATGACGACCAACCTTTTTTTTTTATTTAAATCAATGAAAGCAAGAAATATCTTAAAGCAGGAAAAGGAATGTAGTCGCTATTCTTGTGGTCGTTGGAAACTAAATACGCATTATGAGAGATGCAATGCATAAGATACAGGTCTAACATTAGATTTCTAAATTGACGGTTACATAGGAGTGTAAACATTATAATTTTGAAGCATTTCTGCCCATCACCATATGGAGATTTATTTCACTTCAGGGGCTACCATCTTGTGCTCATATCTAAAACCAAATTCATGTTTTGTATAACCTGTATTAGGATCCCCTCCAAACACAGCACAGCTTTCAGTGAGTGTGCACTGTACGAGTCAAATGATGGGATACGATAAATTCCCAAAACGATCTGAAACACTTAATTCCCAAAACGACCTGAAACATCTCTATCAAAAAATCACTTTTCATAGAAGAAATGTGATCTTTCAACAACCTAATCCCAGTTTAAAGCTCAACATAGGAGTCACCAGGACTCAACTAGTGGTGGATTTGTTTTCTTTATTATCATCACACATAATGTTCGTGTGTTTTACCTGAGATCACGTATGGACAAAGTTCCTCGAAAGTCTCGCAGAATCTCCAGCAGGACCCATGACCAGTAGCTCCTGTAGCTCAACTTGCCAAGATCTGACAGAGGTTTCTCGGGGGATCCAACAGTACCTTCCAGTTTTGAAAGCTCATAACCTATTAGAATATTGAAGGAATTGCTTACGTAAAAAAAAGAACCAGTCCCATGATAACAGCTCAAAATAGCTACAGGTCAGTGTGTACTTATATTTTTATATTTAAAAGTCAAAGCTTATCAACTATCTTCATATGACCTTAATAGCTGTTGTGTGGATGTTAAACCCTGAACAAACAACACACAAAACACAGAAAGGACTGAATAATAGTAATTTGTAAACATTAACATACACATTTTATGTGTATTCACAGAAATTCAAAAGAATGAATGAAACAGAAAGTCTCCATCCAACTGATTAGTGAAACTAATTTAGATTCATTCAGAAAATTGGACATAATGTTTATTATGAATTTAATATGCAGGGAACCTTCAGTTTTTTATTGATATGACAGTAACAAACAATACCAATATATGCATTCCTGATTTGTGTGGTAATTAGTTGGACACTGACCATTGTCAATCTATAAAATACTCACTAAACGCAATGAGAAATTTGCCGTATCCCTTTCTCTGGAATGGTGGTAGTGTGAGAATGCAGGCAATGTTGTTTCCATCTGGAGATTCTTTTTCCTGTTATGAAGCAAAAGAAATTAAGATTGTTCAAATGGCAAATAATTAAATATTAACATGAAGTGGAAAAGATTTGTGATATTTTTGGCTTCATCAGAGTGATGTCCGTGACAAATATTCTCCCTTACCTTTCAAATACTGGATGTCATCCAATAATTCATTAAGTGCAAAATATCATGCAGAAACGTATTACAGATTACTTATAGAAGACTGGACAACTTTGAAAGGAGATGCATATACCACAGGAAATTACCCTACCATGCATCCGTAAAAAGACATTGTTGCCTAAATTTCAGTATATTTACAAGAAATGTTTTCAGAATACTGAAAGCATGATTAATATTTCAACAATGCAACCTGTTTCCTTCAAACATATCCATGAGTTAAAACATTAAATTACTGTAGGAAATATCAAATGGCGGAGAATTCTTCAAAATAGAACAGAGTCAGAATTCTTCGAAAGTGAACAGACTTATTTTGATGTTGGCTTTATATTAATTACTATTCTTCATTGTGTAACAATAGTACCACAGAGAAGCTGGCGATTTTGACATGGGATCTTAGTGAAAATCTGTTAATATATACACATGTATTGGTAAAATTTGGAAAGCAGCATGACATGCATTGAATATTTGTAGCATTGTCTAATTAGATAAAGTTAATCTTCAAGCGTTAAACATGTTTCTCTCTAATAGTCCAACATTTTAAAGCAATGTTCAAATCAGAATTATTTTCTTATGTCTGGGAATGGGTCCTTTCACCAGACCCTGTGAAACCTTAGTGAAAATCCCTGGAAGTTACCTTCGAGAAGTAGCCAACAAGATGGCAGCCGTGTCGGTCCACTTCTGTGAGGATGTAGAACATGAAGGGTTCCACATCAAAGTACAGTGTCTTATGGTCCAGGAATAATTTAGCAAGGAGGCACAGATTCTGGCAATATATCTATAATTGGAGAAATCACAAACAGTAAGAAATATCGTAATGAAGGTCTTTTTTTATTATTTCAGACAATTATCAGCCCTGGAAATTTGATTCATCTATCATAGAGTAATTAAAAGTAACTGTATATAACACTTATGTCTAAACTCCACAATCTTAACTTTTAAGTGTCTTAATAAAAATGGGCCATGCTAATGTAAAGTATGTAAAAGCATTATACAACAAGAGCTGTCGGAGAACAGCATAGCTCGCCTATGTATGTTATTATAATACTGCAACTATCAATAGAAACACATGTATAGTAAAATGTTGATATATATAGTGCCTGTCATTTTATTTGCCACCTCACTTACCACCAGGATATTTCAAGGACTGTTAAATGTGTAGAAACATCTGTGTGAAGTGATTGTTAGGACCATATAAATACTTCAGCTTTATAACAGACAACAGCCTATTGATGGTGGTTGTCCAANAACACTCCATATAAATACTTCAGCTTTATAACAGACAACAGCCTATTGATGGTGGTTGTCCAACACTTCACCAAAAAAAATTGCCCAAAAACTTAAACCTCAAATTAAACTAAGTCAAATTAAGCTGTTTTTGGGCCATAAAATATGAAAATATGGTCCAGCATATTGCTTACACTTGATATAAATGACTTAAACTCATAATAGACAACTGTGTATTGAGTGTGATGATCCAACAATTTCTGGAAAAAACTTGCACCAAAACTTTAACCTCGGAAGGTGGGACGTCGACGCCGGCGTGACTACATTAGCCCCCCTATTCTTCGAATAGTCGAGCTAAAAACCATAACAAAAGAGCCATTCCAATTAAAAATGTCTCCCACTCGTGAAAGGTCAATAAGACTGAGTTATGAATCAAATCAACTTTTCTTTAATAGTGATGCCATTTTTAAATTGAATGTCGCTAATAAGATGAACTTCAAAGTCACTTTCTATTGTGAAAAACTGCTTAATACTAGAACACTGACAGGTCAGTAAGGGCCCCGTCTTGTGGCAATATATCCCACATAATCATCAAGAAGAAATCTGCCCATATAGCTGAGTTTGACGTTTGACATTTGGAAATTTAAAAAAATCACAAGGAAGCAAAATATACATTTTACATGTACTATGATGTGAGTCTTGTTTCCTTCCCCCTCCATATTTGCTGGGCTAACAGAAATGTAAATACCGGTGCAATACTCATTTGTTAGTTTTGATTCATTTTATTTCACCTTAAAAACCTCCCCCATCAAGAGCCAGGGTCAAAGTCAGAGATCCACTTTGTCTTTGACCTTTGGACCCAAATGACCTTGACCTTTCACCCAGTGATCCCGATCTTTGGTCAGTTCACTTATTTTTCAATTCCGACCAACTTTGCTTCATAATAACATATCAAAATGTTCATCAGTGAAAAGATATTAAATTTGACCTTGACCTTTGACCCAGTAACCTTGACCTTAAGTCAGTTGACTCTTTGTTAAATTCTGACCAACTTTGGTCACAATGTCATAAATAACAAAATGTTCATCAGGGAAAAGATACAAAATTTGACCTTGACCTTTGACCCAGTGATCTTTGATCAATTGACTCCTTGTATGATTGTGACCAACTTTGATTCATAATGTCAAAACAAAATGTTAAGCAGTTAAAAGATACAAAATCTGACCTGGACCTTTGATCCGATGACCTTGACCTTCGATCAGTTGACTTCTTGTTGTTGTTTTTTTGTGTTAAAATCCAAGATGGCTGATTAGCAGCCATTTTGAATCCGAATTGCCCGAAAAATTACCAAGCAGAACTAGGATAAATGGGAAATCATCATGTAAAATTTTAAAAACATACTCCATTTACTTCCATCAATATTGTGCAAAAGAACAAAAACAGGCAGACAGACCGACGGACAACCCGATTACTATAGGGCACCCACATCGAAAGCGGGGCCCTAATTAGTGGGTACCCATTTTTAATTAAAACAAAATAATTAATATTTAATGGATAAAGAATGTTTGGCTTTAACAGTTACACAATTTTGGGAGGGGGTAATCATGATTTTCTAATTTTATAGTTATCGTTTCAGTGGATGGAGGGTGGTGGAAGTTCCAGTCCAGTTTAGGTACAGGAACACAGTATAGATCATACTACAGTTGTTTACCTTGCTGTCTTTCCCATCCACTTCGAACACAGATATGGTTCCTTTTCTGTAGATCTCTTTTCCTGATGGATGTCGATGAATACATTGACTCTAAAAAGACAGGAATCAATTTAATGTAAAGTTGTTAACAAAACAATAAAAAAAAAAAAATTGTTTACCTCTACTCTTTTTTTCATCTCTTGTAATTAGCTTCTTGAATCTTAAATTTCTTAATCATTCAGAGGCTATTGCTTAATTCAGCAGACTGTGTGCAATACATTGTAGTATTGATTGAAATGTTAAAATGTCTTTTATTAAAATCAGTAACATGATCAAATTTATATCCTATGTACAAGAAATTTACATGTGGTGATATCTAGTACTGTATTTCACAAAATTTCATGAATCAGCCTTTTGATGATAAAAAAAAATTTATCCAATATCTAAGGAGTATTGTTTTCATCATGTCCTAATTTTAAAAAGGTTTGAGAAATTTCCAGGCTTATAAACTAACTTGAAAGAGAAAATTTCCAAAAGATTGAAATAAAGAAGATGATTCCAATACTTGAAATTTTCCTTTAATGTCTCTGAGTTATGTATCTTACCTGATGGTATCTGTAGGATTTTTCTAGTCTCATATACTTTAAACAATATTCGCACAGCCACAGCTTTGACTGTTTGCCGTATTCTTCAGGGTAGGGTGAGAAATACCAGGCGTCTATTTCATACCGGCCAATCTGAATCTTGTCTATGTATTTCACTTTTGTGATCTAAAATCAACAAAACAGAAAGAAAAGGCACTCAATAGCATAAAGTCACAGATTCCGTAACATTATATATTTGTGCCATGCTAAATATTTTGTTATGGTAGTAGAATGTAGTACAATTCTTTTTCATCCTTTTCTATCTCAAAGCTATTTCATCACAGAAACCACATTGTACCAACAAACTTACTTCCTACATTTTATCAGAAGAAATCAGGTATATATAAGACACTTTATAATTCATGACCTAGTTAATTGTTTTTGTCTGATTACTTACAGCTTCGTGTTCCTTTTCTAGGGCGGCAGTTGTTGGATCCATTTCAGCATAGGTCTAGTCAAGACAAATACAACATCAAATTAGTTTGAATCATAATAAAATATATTTAACCAGTATCATGTACTTGTTTTCAAACGTCATTATATAAAAATATCCACTGCAGTATTGCTCAAAGTCGCTGATAAGATTTTTCTCTACATATTAAAATAACATACATACTTATCTTTCAAAATGGGCTCTTAAATTGACTGAATATTCCTTATGTCTCTTTTATCTGCGCAAGTCAATAGACTAAGCAACAGGCTCAAATGACCTATATAACCCACCTGTTATTATATGGTATTACATAGGCTAATATATTTGATATTTCTAAGTATTCGCCCCCCGAAGACACAACAATTTACAACCCAAGTTCAGGTATCCCCTTGCCAAGCATACACCCAATGCTTGAAACAAGGGTTGGTCACAGGCACCACTGTAACAGGAGCGGAAAAATGCACGACCGTGCCGAGACCCCTGGTGTGATTGGCTTGAATCGCAGCCATATTTTTGCTAAACCAATCAACACTGCATGTTTCAGCATGCGATGACCTCAACCTCAAAGCAAGAGGCTCAAATGACCTATATAACCCACCTGTTATTATATAGTATTACACAGGCTAATATATTTGATAATGAAATTATTAGAAAAAAAAAGGGGATGAGACCTTACAACTAATCAAAAATTCATTGACAATTATTTTGGATTTCATATTTGATTTAAACAATCTTGTTAATTTTTGATTTCCGTCTTTACATATACAGGTAAAATACAGAACTAGACATATTGGTTGTAGGGATCATTATACAATGTAAATGTGGGGTCAAGGTCATTTATTTGACAATATTAATATACATTCATCCATTCATTACAGGTCTTATATCATTACCTTATATATTAAGGTTCTAAGAAGAACTTACAAGTTCTAAAAAGTTACACACTAAAAGGATGTATAATATTTCCCATACCTTTTGAACGTGATTAATCTCGTCATGTTTTCGTTTCTGGTTGCGTGTAATTTTCCTGTCGGTGCCATCACTAAGGTCAGTCATAATGATGGAGACGTCTTTCATTTTGTTGTTATGTGGATCCTCAATCTTTGTTATCAAGTCAAACTTGTCAATCTCTACCCATTCATCCAAACGCCTGTTAACTGTTGGAAATTGAAAAGAAACATTTGTGAAACTGGCAAACTTTTTTTTCCAGTTCCACACACTTTTAAGAAAGAAAAGTGTTTATACTTGAAACATATTGATATTTGATTTGAAAAGAGTATTTCTCTTGTCAAGTTTGAAATTAAAAACTAACAGCAATATTAGAATGCATTTTGATGCAATGACTGAAGATGAAAGAAACTCTTACTGGTTTTTTGTTTTCTGATAAAAGCATGTGTAGTAGATGCTGTGCTCAGCACTAGCTAGATTTCCTTCCACTGTGTCAGTTTTTTATTTTGTTATTTTGTTATTGTAGATCTTGTGTAAGTAGGCTTACTAATGAATCAATATTACATATGAAGTCCTTTTTGTGTTGAGGTTTATGGGGCATAAAGCTCATTGGTCTTGAGATAAATTTGATTTAAATTTGTCTCACGACCAATTGAGTTTTATACCAGTACCCCATAAACCTCAACAGAACAGGACTCAACCCTTAAACATACATTACATGTACCAGGTATTTTTTCGATAATTTTGTAATCGTCTTTTTGTTTCATTTAGGAAAGAAAATACATGTATACCAATTGGAAAGGTATTTCTCAGAAATAAACTGCACATTTTGAGAATTTGGCATAAATG
Organism: Mizuhopecten yessoensis; assembly: GCF_002113885.1. Lineage (NCBI taxonomy): Eukaryota > Metazoa > Mollusca > Bivalvia > Pectinida > Pectinidae > Mizuhopecten > Mizuhopecten yessoensis. The sequence continues at coordinate 1,038,747 of NW_018407749.1, read as the reverse complement.
TTAAATTAGTTTACAGTGAGAATGGGGCACATTAATATTATCAGCCACAAAAAATCCATTAGAAAAAGCCCTGTGTTCCCTCTGTGTTAACTGACAAAAAGTGCTTAATTCAACATAATATACTAGGTATACATGTATATATGCATGCAGATCTTTAACTTTTCATATGTCTTCTGTAGGATGACTTTCAAGGAGAGAAAGTTCCTTCTACTGGAAATTCACACTTAAAAGTAGTAGCCTGTTGGTAGATTTTTTTTTTTTTTACTAGAATGACCTATAGTTTCATTGTAAATATTCAATTTTTTCACTAGCCCCTACATATTATGCATTAATGTTATGATTTTTTTTGTATCCTTACATCCTTCATAGTGGACATAAAATTCATGCCTCCCACCAGTCTGTTCATTGGCACGTGTCTGAATAATTTCTGCAGCATCTGAAACAGAATGAATAATATATTGAGAATAGTTTAACATTGATCTCTTTTCTGAAATAGCATAAGCATTTGTTCAAGGAGAAAATTAAAATGTGATAAAATATATATAACTTCACATATTTCTACCATAGGTTTCTTCTCTCATGAAGCTCGTGTTAAACAGACAAGGTGTATTGTATTGGTAGTTAAACATTAAAAAGATACTCATATGTGCATTATCATAATGCTTTAAAGTGTTTTGCAAATGATTAATACATGTATACATGTTACAAGTTTCTTCAAAAAATTTAATGTACATATTATTTTTATGCATGATAATGTTGCTTGATGTGGTCTTCTTCATATTTTTACTCCATTATTTTCAGCAATTTCCCTATGCGGACAACTTAAGTCCTTTCTGACTTAATTTGCATATACACCTGTTGTAAATAATATAAATACATGTATATTATGGGATGGGGCAAACTGATTTTAACATACATGTACTTTCTACATTATCATTTCATTTAGACTTAGATGTAGCAAAGTTTGTACCAAACAATACACTGTACTTCATTTGGCAATCATGAGCTAGTATTATGGCGTGATAACAATGATTAACGACGATACTCAAGATTGGTTAACCGGTGTGGTACAATTTGAAAGCGAGTTCTGTTTCTGGAAACGCCGGTTTCCTGTAGATATGCTATCCACTCAAGGCTTATTTATAAGTTAGGTAAGTTAGGGTTAGTACAAAATAGCAGGGAGAACTTCAAACAGAACGAAACGATATGGAGCTTGTTTGTATTCCGCTTGTTAAACATCACATTATTCCATTTTTGTGTTAACCGGAAAATCATTGCAAATGTTGTCTGCTTCACTTTGAAAGAGGACAAACTTATTTAAACATTTAAACATTTAAACGTTTGTGAAGACATTATACTTTTTTTCTAAATCCGAACTTTGAAAATTTGATCGTCAGCATCGGGAAAATCAGCCATGGGCAGTTAGAGGTTACATGGCGCCTGTTAAAGTTTCTCGCCGTGTAAAACCTCTAACATTGTTGGAGTAGTCGCGGTGGCAGACCAGTACGGCCATAGCAATCTATTTACAACCTGAAAATTGAATAGTTAGTGTCTTCCAATAAACATGTAGTTTGTTTATGCTAAAATAAAACCAACGAGACATCCGACCACCATACATGTACATGATGAACACGTTAAAACATCCTCTGTTCCATACACGCATTTTGTGAACAACAAAGTACACCACAAACATACGCCATGTTCCATCGGATCGCTGAACAAGGTAGTGTTCGCCGATATCAGGCAGTATATCGGAGCCAATATTCCTGTCTTTTGATTCTTCATCTTTATGTGAATCTTGGTACGGCATCTGTATGGAAACTCGAGGGTTCTGATGTAAGATAGAGCCGTTCAAATCTGCGTCAGATACTCCTTTCTTCTCATCTAAATCCGCCATTTTAAATAGTAATTCATGGTTAATACAACGCTTGAGGCAATTACCTGTCTATGCAAACGTTTAAAAGACTGTAATTATGATCGCATCACGACCTATATAATATAAAAATGCGCTACCGGGTTAATGTCATGGGGAGATTTTTGTACCTTTCTGGGTTTTTTTTCAAGTTTATTATCCATCCTCGTCATCATCAACGCTACATATCAAATTTAGATGAATGACTTCAAGAACAAATGGATACGTTTATAATCTTTTTAGAGCAGCCTGTGATGTTTCATAAATTTAATTGTTGGAATTAAGTTGATCTTTCTCTTAATTTATTAGTGGTTGCATTTCTGCATTTATAAGCCTTTCAGAAAGACAACTGGGGTAAGATTACCCAATTGGACGTGATAAGGTATGGGCAGGGTCACCTGTTCGACCACGTGGATTTTCTCTCACATTAAGAATCCCTGCACGCATAACATATTTATTGCCAATAAAATTGAACAAGGGATTGGGCACAAGTTATTACAACTTATCGCAGCCTACTCCCGTCATACATTTATAATTACATTTCAACAATGTTAATAGGCATAAACATGAAGTAGATATATATAATATTCACACAGGTACAAATACAACAACTTTAAAAAAACAGCGTTCAAAATCTTTTGCTGGATTATTGATGTAATGCACAATGGACTTTGCCAAAGCTTTTGACAGAGTCCCACAAAAACGATTACAATACAAACTCAAATATATTACGGGACAACAGGGAACATCGAACACACACGCATACAATACAGTACACCGAGACTCTTTGCAGACGATAAACAACAAAGAAGACACACTAAAACTGCAACATGACCTTGACGCAGCAGGACAATGGGAGAAAGACTGGCAAATGAAATTTCACCCTGACAAATTATGCAACATACTCAATATTACACCGAAACGCAACAAAATACACCATGACTACAAACTCCACAACCACACATTACACCAAGTAGAATCCAGCAATTACCTGGGCTTAACATTACAAATAACTTACGATGGGACAAACATATAAACAACATCACAGCCAATGCCATTAGGTCCCTAGGTTTTCTCAAACGCAAACTAAAAAGAAACTCACCAGATATAAAAGCACTAGTCAGACCAAAACTTGAATACTGCTCTTCTATTTGGGACACACACAACACAAACCAAATACAACAAATAGAAAAAAAACACAACGAAAAGCAGCACGCTACGTAAACAACAAATACCACTACACCATCTCAGTAACAGATATGACCCACAAACTACAATGGCCAACACTACAAACACGAAGCCTTCACACAAAAATAATACTTTTTTATAAAATAGTTCACCAACTCGTAGCAATAAACCCAACATATGTACTCACACCCGTAGACCCTCGAATCAGACATGCACACCCTTACGCATACAAACACACATTCATTCTTCCCACATACAATAACACAATGGAATCTCCTTCCCATAGCAGCAGTACAATCCACAACACTCGAGGACTTCAAGGCATACAAACCCTATGCAGCCCTTGAAGCCCTCATCATACGCTAGTACATACGCCAGCTTTTAACTTTTATCTTATACCCTGCACACACAAAAACAAAAAAAAACAAAAAACTAATCACTGTAAATAATCCCCTTTTTCACGCCTCTGCACAGGGTCCCAAGAGCATAAACATCACCATCTATGGATCCCTTGTACAGCTAAGAAGCAGAGAAGAAGACATGTCTAAAAACGTAAGAGCTAAGGTCCACCGAAAGATCTGAACTGCCTTACAAAAGAAGCTCTAAATTTAAATCTATACCTAAGGCATTCAAAATTTGAAACAAAATACGCCTTACATTGCTAAATAGTTAACACTCAAAGAAAAAGTGAAAGGCATTCTCACATGGATGTCCACAGATGCAAAATAGACTTTCGACAAGATTAACCCTGTAAAGGTCATACTTAAGAGAACTGCAATTGTGCCTCAGTTGAGTTGAGTATGTATAGTATTCAATTTACGTTCTCCAAAACTGAAGTAGATAGGAGGGGATGGTTGTACATTGAGTTTTTAAATAAATGTATAGAAGGCAACGATGGTACTGATAGAGCTATCGAGTTCCAGCTCCGAAGAGTGGAAGGTATAAAGAAAAGATTTGTAAGAGATCGGTTTAATAATCTGGAGTTAGGTCGTTGTGCATTTTATATAAAAGGTTGAAGTTTTCTACGTTTTCGAAGATTAGAAAGAGTTTCTCAACCTGTTTCAAAATGTAAATTTTCAATACTGGCATACGAAGGAAGGCCGGATATAATTCAAGCAATTGATCAAATGAATGATTTATACATTTTTAAAAGACTATTCCTATTTAGCAAGTATTTCAATCTTCGTAAGACGTTAATTTTCTTCATAACTGAGCTATGAAAGGCATTAATATGATCCCCCACTTTGTGCTTGAATTAAAAACTACTCCTATATGCCTATGATGGTCCGTAAATTATTTTTTTCATCAATTTTCAAATCTAAATCTTCATCTATGTCAATAGAATTAGAAATAAATATTACCTCAGTTTTGTAAGGATTAAATGTTACCAAGAGTTTAGGTTTAAGTTTAAAGACTCAAGATCCCCATTCAATACTGTTTAGAATTCATGACAAGATGAAGAAGACTGTAATAAAGAGGTATCATCTGCAAAAAGGCGAGTAGCTGATTCAATATCGGCAATATCATTAATGTATATTAAAAACAAAAGCGGTCCAAGAATTGAACCTTGAGTAACCACTGCTTCGTTCAAACCTAATTGAGAATAAGAAATATGTAAGAAAACTTTCTGTTGCCTATGAAATAAACGATTTTCTAACCAGGTATATTACTCACCAACAATGCCGTTAGATTTTAACTTAACCATCAAACCCTTATGCCAAACCCGATCAAAAGTCTTGGAAATGTCACTAAATACCATACATACATGTTTTTTCTTCTTCAAGAGCAATACAAATGTTGTGATAAATTTCAATGAGCTGATATACAGTAGAATGAGCATGAATAAAATCAGACTGGTACTTATAAAACAATGAGTTTTCTAAAAAGATAATTATGTAGGTGTTTGAAGATTACTCAAAAACGTTTCCAACAGTAGATAAAAGTGAAATTGGCCTAAAGTTAGATGGAGAATGCCTGTCATCTTTTTTAAACAATGGCATGACTGGCTATTTTCCAAGCGGTTAAAAAAATACCTGCCGATCAAGACATATTAAAAATAATTTCAAGTGGAAAACAAACAGACTGTGAGGCATTTCTTAACATATGATGGCTGATTCCATCCTCACCCGAGGCCTTGCCCGGAGCTTCAATATCTGTAGAACGTCTCGAATTTCATTACTATTTACTCTAATAGAATTAAACGTTTTGTCAGTTTTTGGCTCAACGCTAAGACCCACAGTGTTATTAGTATCATCTACTCGTGTACTATTACAAAAATAGTCGTTTGATAAGTCAGCTTTATCTTCGTCATTAGTAACAGTATTGTTAGTATGAGGATCTACAAGTGTAGGTATAGATTGTTAAGTACCAGTTGATTTCATTAACCGTTTAAGATTTTGGATCAGAGGATGAATACTCTTCAATCATACCTTGAACATTTTCATATAATATAAAACGGGCATGTTTTTTTTTTCATGTTGTTAACCTTATTACGTTGAGACTTAAATTTATAAAATCCGAAAAAAGCTTGGTTAACCTCGCGATTTTGTGCAACCTATCTCGAATTCTTAATTTTTTCTTAGTTCGGAGGTCATCTAAGGTTTGTCATTTGGTCCTAAAGTGACCACTTTAGATGCAATACATACATTAGCAAAATTTAGAAAAACATCAGTAAAACGCTCACAGGCAATATCAACGGAGTAGCAAGTTGGGAAAAGATGGATCCACTTATAATTAGAAATAAGATTGTTAAACAATTGAAAGTCTGCCCTCTTATACAGCCAAAGTTTATGCTTATAAATGGATTTAAAAGCACAAGCAATTATGATATAAGCAGTACAACCATCATGGTCACTAAAAGATTTATCAACTGATACCACAGAAGAATCAATACAGGAAAGTGATTGAGTTAAAAGAATAGGGTCGAGTAGGCTGGATCTAGTCGGTCCGATACGAGTAGATTCATTTATAACATTGGTTTTACTAAAATAATTCATAATATACAAAAAATACACATGGTTAGAAGATGCAGTTAATAAGTCGTCATTTAAATCACCAGTTACCAGTAGACCAGAACATCTCCACCAGCAAAGTTCAATCCAGCTATAAGTAAGCCATCTGTAGATATTCACCGGCTATATCTTCGATATATTCCAATTCATTCCTAACAAAAATTAACAAATTTAATAAGGTCAAATATCGAAAGCTCGTCAATCCTCGGGCCAGGATTGGATTCAATATCCATATGTTGTAATAAAAGTAGAAACAAAATTGCTGAAAACTCAACATTTCAAAAACATTAAAAACAAAACAAATTAATCGATTAATTAACCATGAAAAAAAAAAATCCGACCACGGTCGAGCATCCATAAAAACATTTTGGAACTAAACGATGAAAATATTAATGATTTCATCGCACATTTTCCCTTGCACGCTACCACAGACCAACACGAGTGATTAAGCTCTGGTTCTGGTCTATAATCAGCAAGTTGATAGAACTTATGTCATAATTGTTTTAGTATAAATGATAAATTAAACTAGATTCATCAGACTGGATGTTTTATAATTAGAATAAGAAAGAAAGGATGTTTCCCAGGATTTTTAAGAGAATTTATATTTCTAGGTTATTGGATATTGGATGTTTCATTAGATTTATCAGAAAAACGGTGTTCACTTAGATTTATTACATACTTAATTGTCAACAAGATTTTTTATTTTTTATGTTTTTTTTATTTTGTTTTTGCAGTAGCTTTTCATAAGGACAGATGAAAAAAAAATGAACTTTTTTAACCTGGGTGTGGACAATGAACAAAATTCATATTTCTGAGATGATTCAAAATCATGCATTGTATTACATAACCCGACACAATCACATATAAATAACTGGAGTCATTTGTATGTTTCTTAGTGTTAACAACTCAATGGTACTTTTACACAGAAGAACATACAAGTTTTACTGCAAGATACCGGTTTTGTTAAAATCTTAATTGGGATTATGTGCACGTTGATGGGCGTATCTTGCACACCAATTTAAAAAGGCACACAAACACTTTCATACACACAACAATTACGTTTTCACGTATGTACATATGCATTTAATAAATACATTTGTTGGTATTTTGATTATCTATATATGCCGCTTGATGTAATTCTGCGCAGATTTGAAGATGTGGATATTTTGGTTGCTTTCTTAAAGTGCGTATCAACATATTATCCATGTCGTAAATTCTTGGTACACGCAAATTAATAACGAGTGTTTTCCGCTTCTATGTTATCCTCCCACACATGCAGTACTGGTTTCTTTTATACCTTACGTACCGTGTTGTCGGTAATTAATCGATATGCTAATTAGTGAAATGAAACTAGTTAGGGAGATTGGGTCTGACAATAAAAAGTTGGGTAATCAGTAAAGAAAAGTAGAAGGGGAGGGACGAACCTTGACGAAATAGTATGAAACAACCATTTTGAAATATTAAATACAAAATCAGTTAAATATTGAAATATTTCAGAGCGGGGAATAACGACAATACAGCGGTAAAAGTTCAGTTGATTCCTATTTCTAAAATGAAAGACTCATTAAAACAAACTATACACCTGTGAGCTTACTTCCTACACTATATAAAAGGCGCTCGATAAATTATTACACGACCAGTTAAGTGTGCTTTATTAACGATATGTTTTTCTCTAGTGGGGTTGCTCCTGGAGGTCTGGCGTCAGGCGTTGGATAGCAATAAGCATGCGTGACCTATCCTGATGAACTTATCCAATGCATTTGATAACATCTCTCATTCACTTTTACCGGGGAAGCTACATCAACGAGTATATGGACTGGCCGAGTCAGCAGCAGTTCAACTTGTCAGTAGCTATCTCAGTAATGCGAGTATACGGGCTGGACGAGTAAGCAGTTGAGCTTGTCAGTAACTATCGCATATGCGAGTATATGGGTTGGACGAGTCAGCAGTTGAACTTGATAGTAGGTACCCCAGTAACGCGAGCACATGGGGTGGATGAGTAAGCAGCTGAACTTGTCAGTAGCTACCTCAGTAACGCGAGTATAATTATTATAATGTAACTACCTCAGAAACAAACAGCAGCGGGTCAGACTATGCCCTATTGTTAGCGACTGGAAGTAGCTCAGGAAGGGAGGCCCACGGTTCTAAAGTAGAACCTCATGTTTTTTAAAACTTTCTTGCATTACATTTTTACTGTTTTAAAATCGGGTTCTCCATATAATTACGCAGACCCGATCTGTCTTATATTAGTGACAGTAGTTCTAACCAAAGAGAAGTTTCAGACAATGAAAGTAAAGTTTTAGTTCAATGAACTCGGTGAAATTTCAGGCCACTTATATAGAGAAGAAGTCTCAAGAGCAAATAAGTTCATTTACTATTGGGGAATATCAAGTTGCAGTAGAGAACTAGGGGGGGGGGGGGCTGTTGTCAAGGGAGAGCTTGGTGTTTTATGGGAAATGTTTTATTTATAAAAACAACATTTTATATAATTTCAAAAAGGTAGACATTGTAAAATTGTTTTTAGACTCTTCTGTACCTTGGATGATGAACTCTGCAAATGATCTATATGTCACTGATTCCATTTGAGTTTTTTCTGTTGTCCTTATAATCGACTAGTGTTTTTTTTTTTATTATCTAAGCGGTCATCTAATCATGTTAAGCTCAGGAAATTGGGTTTAAAATTCTGTTTTGCTTGCTGTGACTGTTGTTTACAACTCTGTGATAACTTCCTTTGACTTAATAGTGTTTACTTAATTGTCATATTGTTGTTGTATCAGTGTCATAGGGCTAGATAGATAGGGACCGCCCTAACCACCTGTCCTGTGTCACACCATTGTGTATTGCTATGTTAATAAGTGGATGCTACTTATTTATTTATTTGTACTCTTAGTTACGTCTATTTAGCTCAATTGATGAATAGATGATACTGTGGGGCGGGGTTGCTAAGGAAATCCGCNACCACAGTATCATCTATTCATCACTCAATCACCCCTGAAGACACATTTAAACTCCTCCAATTCAAAGGTTGGAATAGTTCATAATGGAGTTTCAGGGATGAATGAGTTAAAAGGCCATTTTTTTTTTAAATACATTTCCATAATTTAATCCTTTATGTTGCGACGATAGTTTAGAAATCTGTAAGAATGTGTTGTCCTCTTACATAAGTACTAGCTTCTAACCTTGCAGCGTAACGATCAACGGGCATCAGCCACATGTAGTGTCATATAACGTTATGTCTGAGTAATATCAGATACATTAGGTAACATGTTGACGTCAGTTTATAGGATAGCACGGTTCACATGACATACTTTTAACTTATATATAGCTACATTTTTTAAAGGTCAGTTTCAGGTGCCAGTTTAACGACGGAATGTTACATTTAATCGTGTAACGAATAAAGAACACGGCTGGTACAGTAGCATTTCTGTATACAAAAATAATGAAAGAAAATTCTTGGCGTATTTTTAACTGGTAATTTCGTTAAGCACATGTATTTAACTTTAAAATAAAGAAGTAAAAGGAAGATGCGAGTTACATGTATATTTTATTGTGGTATCTGTCAATCAAGATTTAATTAGATTATATTAATATAATCATTGATTCGAATTGTAAACTCTGTATTCGTGCATCAATAGTAACAAGCATATATATATGCAGTTCGCCATTATCCGACATTTATCAGTTAAAAGAAAAAGAAACTATACCACAGCGCCAACATACAAAGACAACTGAATCTCAAAAATGGAAAGCCTAAACGGGAGTCAAAAAAGAAAAGAAACATCAAGTAACAACAAACAATTGGCCCATTGGAAAAGTATCACTCAGCTATCATGGAATGGTATTCGAAAACACATCCTACGTCGGTGACATTCAAAATGTTCCGACGTCATTTATATAGACAAACTTGATGGTAGGCAACCTAACATCGCAGTCAAAATATCATTACTTATATTTTTTATGCTCATTAGTTGTCCTTGCTTTTTGTTCTATCACTGCACGTGCTGACGCTGTGATGTCGTAATATGACAAAGTTTCCATCACATGTGACTTTGTTCAAGCAGAAGACGCTTAACCTTCCGAAACTCCTGGTTAATTATACATAATTTTACATTTCCGTGTATATGTCATTACGACACTTATCAAACTGTATAGAGGTTATATTTAGCAGAGGTTATATTTGACTAATATCCGCGAATTCTAAACACCAGCGAAGTTATCGAAAATGTAAACCACTTTTACGGACCTTATCACAGCATATTGAAAATACTTATAACCCGACGCTGTTATGCAAGCTTAAATGAACTCAAATCAGATTATCACCTGACAACTGGACAGTCCATGTAAAAACAACACTTACATACAGTATAAGTGGCCACATTACATTTATGTGTGCACAGTAAGTGGTTTAATTGCGTACAGTTTACTCCTACAAAGGTACATACTCATTTGATTTTCTTTCGGGTGAAGGACCAAGGGGAACCTTCATACATGTATGAGATTTGAGAAAGGTGCGTCCAGCACTTTTTAGGAAATAGCAATAACAAACCTTAACTGTCCAAATCCAACATAGCTGCACGTTGACCATTTTGTTTATCCGATCAATTTCAAAGTTAACATGCACTACTATGGACCAAGGGGATCTTACGTGTAAAATTTGAGAAAGATCCCTTGAGTTCTTTCTGAGATATAGGGATAACAAAAATTGTTTAAGGACGGACGACGGACGGGCCGACGACGGACCACAGATAATTTGAAAAGCCCACCATCTGGTGATGATGGGCTAAAACTATTTAAATGTGAACATCCATAATGCAACAGACACTCTCTCATTACGTACTACATTTATTCTCAAGGATAACTTAACTTTTTTTCCCCACTTGGCGTAATATTACAACTCTTTTGCGAAGCTTTACTTTTTTTTTACCAAACCGCTATATATACTCTGAAATAGGACAGTTCATATTCTCAACAAAAGCTACGTATAAACTAGAAGGCGTCTGCTTTATTCACCTTTGTTTATGACAGGGTCTTATCACGAATGGAATGTTAATCGGTATAAGGTATAAGATGTGTACTTGTACAATTTTAAAAAACCTGTACATGTACAAGTCATATACATATTAGATATAAGATGTGTACGTGTACACATTTAAAAAACTGTACATGTACAAGTCATATATTTCAGAAAAGGAAAGGGCTTCTGGAAGTTTAACAATGCACTTCTTTTTGACAAGATATATGTAGATGAAGTTAAAAAATGCATAAGAGGGATTAAACTTGAATACGCATTACCTATATATAATATGGAGGAAATAGAAAACATAGAACCTGCATGCTATCAGTCAATTATTAATGACCAACTTTTTTGGGAAATTATTTTGTTGAAAATTCGTGCTGTTACTATAACCTACAGTGGCCATAAAAAGAAAAGAAATAAGGAAAAATTTGACAGGATTGATAGACAAATAAAAATATTGAGGAAATGTTGAGTGACAAGCCTAACACTATTTTGGAAGAAATTTTAACCGAATTGAAAAATGATCAAGAAAATATGAGAAACGAGTATATGAAAGGACTAATTACTAGAGCGAGAGCTCAATTGGCTGAAGAAGGGGAAAAGACCACAAAATACTTTTGCAATATGGAAAACTATGTAAATAAGAATGCAACAAGACTTATAGATTTTGTTGGTGGGGAGATATTAGAACAAGAAAATATACTTAATAAAATAAAGGAATTTTACAATAAACTCTACGCAAGTAGAGAGGACAAAATTGAAAATGTTAATTTAAATTAAACGAAGAAATTAAAAATAGGCTAGACTAGGAAATTACATTAGAAGAGGTAGGTAGGTCAATAAAAAATCTCAAAAATGGAAAAAGCCTAGGACCGGACGGTTTCACAGCCGAATTTTACAAATTTTTCGGGTCTGATATTTTTTTATTTTTTTTTAAATCTATTAATATGGGAACTGAAAGGGGAAGCTTTCAGTAACACAAAAACAAGGGGTGATTATTATACTACCAAAAGGAAATAAACCAAGGGAATACATCAAGAACTGGCGTCCTATATCTTTATTAAATTTATCATATAACTTCAAATTGTTTAGCTTACCGCCTAAAAGAAATCATAAATGAGTTGATACATGAAAACCAGAAAGGTTTTTATTAAAGGAAGATTTATTGGTGAAAGTATTAGGCAGCTATACGACATTTTACAATACACATCAGAAACAGACAAACCAGGCTTGTTGGTATTAGTAGATTTTGAGAAGGCTTTCGACTCCATAGCATGGAGCTTTATAAACAAAGTAAAAAAATAAATCAATTTTGGTGAATATTTAATAAAAATGATACAAACTTTAACTAGAAATGCTAGTCTGTGTGTAATACAATATGGTGTTTTATTCAAAAATCTTCCCTATAGACCGGGGCTGTAAATAGGGTGATCCGATTTCCCCATATTTGTTTATACTGTGCGTCGAGATTTTCGGTATTATGATTAGAAACAATAATGATATAAAGGTTACTAAAAATAAAAATAAATATTGAAACAAAACTTTCACAATATGCTGATGATACAGGTATCACTACAGATGGAACGGCTAAATTTCTCAGAACTGCACTTAATCTACTGGATCAGTATACAAAATACTCAGGTTTAATGCCAAATATTGACAAAACGAAATGTATACGGACTGGCAGTAAAGCTCATAATAATAATACAGAAACAATAATACATTTATTTTATGAATGTAGAGTAGTCGCTAGCTTCTGGGAAGATATCAAGCAATGGCTGTACACAAAAACCAATTAAATCATAGAACTGAATAATAATGATGTCATATTTGGAAAAGCAGCACATAAACAGGATATTAATGCTCCAATAAGTATTTTGCTGATTGCTAAAACCACATTTATAAACAAAAAATAAAAATAAAATAAATCCTTTTTTGCAATAGGTATGTATTGGTACTCCAGTTGTAATAGACATAGCAACATATATAATCGATCACAAGTATATCTTTGCTCTTCAATGTAGAATCTGAGTTCAACAAATATATGGTCAAATTGAAACATTCTTCTCTCGCATAGAGGTACTCCATTGTAAAATTTGTGTTGTCATTGTCATTATATTATGCAAAAAGGAAAATAAAAACGTGTCAAATCAAAAAAAAGTCATATACATATTACTAATGTGACTGCTAGACTTCACTAGTCGAGATGTCCTGATATAGTTTAATGTCATATGCCATTCTTTGCACACTCCACCATCAAACAATTAACGAAATGCAGATAAATAACATCATTACAGGTCACAGGCTTTCCATTAATGTCCTACCTATGAGATACCTATGAGGTTAGAGCAAGCGATTGGCTGAAACGATAACTCGAGATAGTGTGAGCACCCATATGTGACTTTCCGCATAAACAGATACACACAGGTAGGTCACATTTAATACACGGGGTACGTAATAGGACGATGAACTACAGTGTGTGTACAGCTAGTCGCAGGTGAGAGATCTTTTGTACTTATCGCGGAGGTCATTGACCTTAGTGTTTTTGTAAGAAGCTACATGTAGTGCTGACTTGGTAACATGATAGAGAATGTCAATGGGAAAATTGTAATCTTACTCCACGTGCGGTGCTTAATGTAATGTAATAATTAGCTAGTTTGTCACGTTATTAGATGTGTTATTGCATTGAATATATTTGTGTTACGTTGATGTTATCCAGTACATGATCAATAGCATGAAACTTGTTCTGGTGAACTTAAATCTTTGTAAATTTGGTACGTTATCATTATTAGAAATGGCCATACAACAGACACGGTAAGGGATACAAAATAGTTTCACAAACACAAAATCATACATATTACATTACTTTTAGCAAATATTGAAAACAAAACCATACATAGCGCGATATTAGCATATACCACGTGACTGGGTATAGCATTTGTTTCACCGTATGTATATGTCTTGGCGTATATAGTTATGTAAATGATACATAGGTACTGTATGGATTTGGTTCTTATGCAATACCACATTCTATATACTTGTTCAACTTGCGTTTCATTAGACTAACATTTCAAATATAAGGCGGTTTATATGAATTATATTTCATAGGTCCATGATAGCAATATGTCACGAAAGAAAATAGCAATGTTCCTCACAGCAAGAAATCACAGACGACGTTGGTTAAGCATTTAACCAACATACATCCTATGGCGATATATAGTCACCAAAACATGGTGCAGTACAATGAATATGTCACCAATGCGACTCCATACCATATAATCGAATATTTCAATAATATGTTTATATATGTGGTTAAACTTTGATACCGTCTTATATTTATCACACTGATTTTTTGTTTGCGATTTTGAAAGTGAGAACGAAGCGATCACACAACCTTTACAATTCTTACCTTGTTTTTCACAACTCGCCAATGTGTTTCAGGTAAAACAAACAAAAGCCTTTCTTCAGCCGAATGTGAAAAATATCTTGTAACCAACCACAAAATATCTATTCAAACAGAACTTTTCTCGTATGACAAAAGAAATTTTGATCACAGTTATTATTTCACAAACAGATGCATCGTTTCTGACTAATACAAATGCATAGCCAGAGTAGCTCTACCTATGAGCCTTACACGTGCACTGTACATTGAAGAAATTTGACGTTATCTGAGGTCATGGTAATGTATATTTCTAAGCACTTTCTTCATGTTGGTAAATGTGGATTGAGAAAAGAACCATGTAGCACACCCAATAAGTGTTTATGTGTGACGTTTAGATTTGCGTGGACAACTCGTACATATTTTAAACCTTTATTTACATACGCTTCAATAGTCATTTGTCTGATATACCATACTTGTAATTAAAACGTCATATATGAACACCTATTGGTTGTGCTACATGAATCTTTTCACAATGATAATGTATACATTTATTTTCAGAGAACCTTGTTTTGTCTCCGACTTTTTGTTCATGCAGTCCTTCCTTTGGATAATTCCTTTGTTGTCTTTCCATTTTGATTTGTTTAATTTTTCATTCTTCATTTGTTTTATTAGGATCACAAACAACCCATATAATACGAATGGTTCTTTTTCCCTTTTGTGGTAACCCTGAGTTTAATTCATCTTTCGTAATATATTCAAACTACTTGTTATTTTCGTTAAAGTCTCGACGAGTAATTTAAAATCAGGAAGGATAGTGATTCAAATTGTCAGTGTTCGGGCCTCAAATAATATTATACGGATGAGGTTTATATTCTGCTCGCTAAACCCATAACCCAGCGGTCGTATACCTTCCTATTGACAACAATAACGATGTAAACGTTATCTTAATGTTTACCAACTAAGGATCAGATGATGTTATTCTAATGATTGACATTGTATTTTAATTTATTTAATTCCCGCCCAACAGAACTTAATTGGCTTCACTTAATTCAGTGTTAAAACACGGAGTTCTTCAACTAAAACATTTAATGAAATTGCCACTGTGCCATTGACAATTTTGTATATAAATCTTTCAACTGAATCATCGATTATTGAGAGAATTCATTGAAGGAGCAATATACAAATAATGCATCTCATTTACGTGTTCTTTTCTATATAAAAGGTAAAGCTAATAACAGATTTTACCTGGTGTACATTATCGCTACATGATTCATATCACGTGACAACTACCCGCTTCGCCATCGGTGTTCTTAATCTAGGTTTAAACCACCATGTGGTATCTTAAGAGATCGATAAATCTATATGTAATGTTTAAATGTCCCATGACAAAAAGTTCAGCAAAACATTTTAAAACGCATAATTTAAAACGATTGCATGAAAATGTTTCTGCTATTCTTAACAAGTCGGGTCATTCAATTCCCGTTGAAACAAGTGGTTTCGAATTCAGTGACATACAAGAAGGTAATAAATACTGTATTTTTCAGGTTAGGGCTAAGTCTAGATAAAACCGTTTAAACAAGTGAAGGACACTGGATAAAAATAGTTGTTACTATTGCACAGATTGTGATGGTATGACTCGTCATGCTTGTCCAAGGTGAATGTCCTATCTACCAGTGAGTATGGCTAACCTTTCTTCTTTTCTTCTTTTATGAGGCATGTGCTCACAGCGGTGGTAAGGTTAGTGCCTTCTTTCTAATCTTTACAGTTACAAATGATATTTTCATTGCTGTTTTATACATCAAATATTTGATTAATTTAAGTATTCATTTTTCCTCTGCAGTTTCATATAGATTTATTTTATTGTGTTCTACGTTTACAAGATTATTTTCTGTTGGACTTTTTTTAAATGCATTCTTGTGTATCTTCTCTCATTTAACTCTTAAAATATTAACAGTTTCATTCATTGAACACATGTTGGGGATTAAAATATCAATTTCCATGCACTAGTTACAACCTATTACACAGCAAGAAAACCCATCATATAAGTAGTTTTTCCTTTTTATATATAAATGTACACAATTATTTCCCCGTTAATTACATGTGAACACATGTATCACCCGAGTGCTGTACAATACGTTTTTTCTTTATATCAGATACAGCACTGTTTGGTAATGATGTAAACATACTTTTAAAAGCCTACCATTAACTATTTATGGTATACATGTCAAAATTGAATAAGATAATAGAACAAAAAAACAATGGCATCGTTTCTATGCTTTCCACCTCAACCAAGGGTTCCTCATGATACTGTGTGCGGTGATACTTTCATAACAAAGTATCTCAAGATAGCAACTATTTTATAACACAATTTTCACATAAGCTTTCAAATCATAAACAAATTGGTTGTCTATAATGCATGACAATAATCTGAACTTTTGTATAAAAATCAGCCGAAAGGTCGTAACATTTCTTTAGTTTATGAAATGCTTGACTAGAATTGTAATATTTTGGTGTCAAAATATGACGTAACTAAGTACACCATATGGATTCAGACAAGGAGGAGTGTGTTTGTTTGGGGTTAAACGTCTCTGCAATAGATACATATAAAGGTTACTTGAAGCCGGATACCTTGGAGATATCACCGCAAAGACAGAGTAGGGAAATGAGAACAAGGTTCCGAAACGTTGCTATGGGGATAGCAGATCAGATTTGATTTCTTCTGTGTTTTAAATATTGAAACAAAATAATTGTTTCAAGCATTTATTATCTCATGTAATCTAACACTAATACAAAACAATTGCACAAAGCTACACAATTATGAAATCAAATTGATTATGCATGTTCATTCTCTTCGAGAAATAGTTGTAAATGGAATATATAAGACGGACACTTTTTAAAAAAACAAGAGGCCCAATGGGGCTGCATCGCTCACCTGGTATTAATTTCATACTTGTAATCTTAAAAGTGGACTAAAATACAGCAGAAAATCAGTGTTTGATTCATAAGAACCTATTAAAAGATTTAANATAAAAAGTTGACGCCGGACAGACGGACGACGGACGGGCGGACGGGCGGACGACGGACGCCGCACCATGGTATAAGCTCACTTGCCCTTCGGGCTAAACATGGTATGGTTTATGACATTTTTAATTTAACAACATTTATGAAACAAATGTGTTCAACTTCAAATAATAAGTCTTTTTTTCAGACTTGGTAGAAGGTCTTTTGCTTTTAAACATATTGAAAAGTAAGATGAAATATGGAAACAAGAGGCCCGAGGGCTTTAGCGGTCACCTGAGTTATATCATATAGGTACTGGTAGCTTTATTGTATTGTTTAGATGTGATGTGGAATACTTGTCATGTCATCAAAGGATAAGAACTTTAAAATATTGGTAAATGTTCCCTTTGGGGCCCCGCCCTAGCCCCTCGAGATGGGGCAGGAATTCCAAAAGTGTTATTTCCCTATATAAACTATAGTAAACTTTACCCCCTCCCACAGGGAGAAGGGATGACCTGGGGGTCCTGAAATTTACAATTTAAATAAAGCCCCTGATGATCTTTCCATCCATGCAGAGACAATGAATGTAGTGCAATGTTGTAGCGTCATCTACCAAGGATGATTCTGACCAAGTTTGAAAAATTCCATCCACTGGTTCTTGAGAAGTTGAAAATGTAAAACGTTTACGCACGGCGGACGACGCACGACGACGGACGGAAAGTGATCGGAATAGGTCACTTGAACAGATGAATTGACAATGCGTAGCCGTTAACTCTATTGAGTCAACACATTCTTTGTAAATAATAATAAGCTAAAACAGCAAGTAAACATTGCGTGATAGAAACACAACAGCCTTGATATGATATCTCAGTGTGAAGTATGATTTTGTTGTACAAGTTAATCATTTCCAAGGACGTCGCTTTCGGGTATGATCACACGTGTGAAATTATAGCTTTGTTTTCAACTGCACTGACGTCCTGTGTATTTAGAAATACGTAATATATTACCACAAAAATATTTTTAAACATATATTGTAAACAACTCACATTTACGATTGTATAACAACACATATATACATATATATTGACGTCACAAAAATACCCGCCAGCAAATCTGATACATATTTTCCGTAAGACAGCGGTCATCTAGACCTGTTGCTCTGGTAGTAACTTATCACTGCTACTACAGACCACCATCCAACATACTGAATATAAACCTAATGCATACGATCTTATGATTGCCAGCTTGTTTGAAAACTTAAACGTGATGTAATTGAGGTATTTTCTCACAACATAATAAGGAAATGAGTATGAAAAACAAATTAAGGATTCTACTTATCGACAAGTTAATATAAAAAGGCCATTGTGTTATTATAATATTACAATATCCTTCTTGCATCTTTTGTAGTTATTTGCATGTTTTTTACTCAACGTGTGCGTCTTAGGTTATGATTATAAAATTATTCGCATGATACTTCGCGATCAATGGATAACGCGAATTTACGCAACAATTAATATTGAAATAATCTACAACATACTAAAGAATTTGAGAAAAAGTTGCGATGTTAACAATGCTTACCACTACGTTACCTGTAGGCTATTGACACAGATGTTTAAATATCAAACTGCAGGCAATGGGATAGATATGCAGGCATGATTTACATATATTTCTGTCACAGAATGTATAGAAGCGCCTACTGAATTTACTGAATACCAAAATACTATGTCAAGGTGAATGATCCATTGGTTTGTTTTAAACATCTTAACTCTCTGGATATCAACGAACGACGGGGGTCATCGTTCTTAAGTTTAAAATACACGCCATTCAGGTAATGACGCACTTCTCACACTGAGAAACTAATTCTTAGCTTAGTCAACTTAATTTGGCTATGAATTTGATTACCGATGTCCAAAAGCATTGCAAACACATTCGACTATTTACATAAACTAGTAAATTAAATCAAGGACAACATGTGTACCTCTTATCTTTTAGGAGACCATTGGGTTTTTTTCAAGAGACGTTCCTGAAAGTTTATATGTATTTCATATGGATATCAGCCTTACACTAACATGACTTTATCGAGAATCTTGTGCCTTTATATATTATTGAAATTAACAGAGCGGAGATTTAACAGCTATCAGTGACCTGAGCAGTGATGTGAAATATATAAATCGTCAAGCCTTAATATAAATATTAGTGTGGATGTACCAAGCAGCGTACCCTCATCACAAAATGGAGATTCTTAACATACCAATTGGAGAAAGGATTCTGGAGCACAAGGTGTTTGAGGGCAGCAAATTCCCAGACATTTGTCCTGGAAATGTGTCCGACCATTTGGAGAAGATCCGGAATATGGAATGTCGTCATGATGATGTTTTTATTATGTCATACCCCAGAAGCGGTAAGATATTTAAGATATTGAAAACATACTATCTAAGAAATGGGAAGATAGTAAAAATATTGAATGAATACCTTAATAGAGGTAAGATAATAGGATTTAAATATATGTACTAGAGAACGCAACAAGATTGTAAAATCACACAATATGTACCATATGTTCACGGAAAGCGAGTAAAATCATAATATGCATACACTGTACTCTGGAATGGTTAAGTAGTAAAAATGAAGTCAACATACGCAAGATTGCGGTAGATGAGTACACATACCTGAGATGTATAGTAGACATGTGGTAGGCATATATATACATACTATTAAACCGGCATGCTAGCCTAAATAAAGTATAGATGTGTATAATGATATCTTATACATATTTATTTATTTATTTCCAATTCAACAGACCCAAGGGTCCACTAACAGAATGGATAACAACATTACAACACAAGTATAAAATATCAGTCAGTTATGCATGTAACACAGACTAAAAGATACTCATATGTAAAACAAAAGGAATTAGTGATAGCAAATATTCTTTAACCGTACTTTGAACTCGGCGAGAGAGGAACAAAACATATCACAGTCTGGTGCAAAAACAAGATAGTTAAAATTACTTTGAATCCTGTTTAAAATAGTATACTTTCTAACGTTTATTCTACTTCTCTGGCAGTAAAACTGGTTAAAACGAATTGATCGTAGATTACGACCAGGGACTAAAAAACACATTTGCTTGACTAAATATGGACAATCAAAAGCACTATTAACACATTTGTAAAGAAATACACAGTCTAAAAATGCCCGCCTATGTTCGAGGCTAGGAAGATTAAAATGCCTACAAGTGTCAGCGTAAGACATGGAATTGTAGTCAACGTGTGCCTTAAAACATAAAAATGTCAAAAACTTACGCTGGACAACTTCGACCAGGTGAATTAAAGATGTTTGGTAAGGAGACCAGATCTGACAACAGTATTCTAACTGACTCCTGAAAAGACTTATATATAGAGACCTTAAAACAGGTATTTGTTTAAAACTGTTACATGTACGTTTTATAAAGCCTGGCATTCGCATTGATTTGGAAGCAGTACGTCTAATGTGGGTACTAAAACTCATTGAAGAGGTCAGCCAAACACCAAAATCTTTCACACACCATTCATTCTTCAGGTTG
The DNA here is from genome assembly GCF_002113885.1 of Mizuhopecten yessoensis. NCBI lineage: Eukaryota > Metazoa > Mollusca > Bivalvia > Pectinida > Pectinidae > Mizuhopecten > Mizuhopecten yessoensis. The sequence continues at coordinate 1,017,678 of NW_018407749.1, read as the reverse complement.
TCACCGTTCATAGTGTAATTAAAATTCATACATTTCTTCTTGTTTGTAAAAATGACCTGGCAGCACTTCTTTACATTCACTTTCATTTTCCACACAGTGCACCAATCATACACTCTTTCTATATCGCTCCGTAGCTGCTCACACACAGACAACGTTCTTACACACTTAAAAAAATTGCTGTCATCGGCAAACATAAGAGATTTAGAAAATTTCAGAATAGATGGCAGTTCATTGATAAAAATAAGGAAAAGTTTACAGACGGTTGTTATCTAATGTACATGCCAGTGATAATTGATTCAGGGATAATTTTATGATATTGACATTTGATTGACGTCAACTCTCATCTAAATGTTGTTCTCTTTCCTATTTGAGTTCTGTCTTCGTCTATGTGGGTTAATGTTGGTTTCTATATTATTTTTCTATATTATTTTGTCCTTAAAAGTTTGCAAGCGGTAAAACTGATCTAATGGTATCAATTAATAATTCACTGTGTCCTTTGTTCATGAAATACATTGCAACATGCATTATTTATCAATGTCTTTTTTCCTCCTATTTTTTCAGGGACACATTGGTTAAGAGAAATCGTCGCCATGTTGATGAAGGGCAAAGCGGAATACATAGTAAATGATAACATTGACTTCCCTTTGGAACTTTTGGATATGCATACTATCGAGAACGAGGCCTCCCCAAGGATTTTCTATTCTCATATGCCGTTTCGTTATTTGCCGCGGGATCATTTGGCGAGGAATGGGAAAGTGATCGGATGTTTTCGAAATCCAAAGGACGTCATGACGTCAGCTTTTCATTTCTTCAATAACGTTTCATTTGAGGTTGAGTGGGATATTTACTTCAATGTTTTACTGGAGGGAAATGGTGAGTTGTACACAAGTGAAAAACAATTGATTTCGACTGGAATATACTATTTACCTGGAATCATTGTGGTCATTCAAACAATAACGAACATATATATCATATACATAATGAGCATTTGTGTTATGTAGTATTGTTCTAATGGTTATTCGAGCACCTTTTTTTTTTTATATATAAAAAGATTTACTTTCTTAGTTATGGTATGCTGATTTATGTCCTTTCTGGGAATAGAGGGGGAAATGTGTATTGTCTTCTTTGACAGTTAGCACAGCAGTTTTAACACTAAAAATGTAATAGACACTTTCACAATCATAGCAGTTATATTTTTCAAATTGTCTGTTAAAAAAACCACCAAACAATAGTCCATTATGCTTACAAAGATGTTCTTAACAGAAATGTGTTCCTTAAATTGAATTGTTCTCAAATTTACTGACCTGTTCATATTTAACCAAGTATAAACAGAAATACATATATATATGTATGTAACTGCACATCAAATATGAAATATTGAAATAGGTATCAATGTAAACACGTCACAACATGATATCCGGATTTCGAAATTGCTATGGCAGTTCCTTATTTTGGTTTGGACTTTATTGCAATATTTGAATATGTACCAATCTTTTATCGTAGATATAATCTTATCGTAAAATCAATTTTGAAATATAGTATACGCTGAATGTTTATGATATCAATACAATAAAATTGTTGACCAATCTGGATTTATATTTTCTCTAGTCGTGTATCGTTTATCATTTTCTTTGCTTACATTTTAAACTTGAAGATGGAGTATGAATAGGTGTCCGTTTCTTTGTTTTCCTCGAGGTCCGTACGGCTGTTGGTTTGCCTGGAGAGATCAATGGGAGAAGACTTTGGATCAACAGACAGAAATGCAGCCCCTCACACTAACGTACGAGGATACCAGCAGGGTAAATGCATATCAAAACAATATGTTCATTTAATATAACCATTTCAAAATATGATTTATCGTGGCAAGATAATTTCAAAATTGTATGTAAAATATATAATTTTAAACCATGTATGTATCATTTTTAATATATAAGCCTTTGATAGAGTTTTTTGGAACTAGTGATTGTTTATATATCTTGGAAAACCGTGGAATTGTCTTTGTTTTCACCAATATACTTAAAATTGTTTTGTTCTTTTTTATTCCTGGGATGTAAAAAATACATTTTTTGTTCAACTTTATCAGGAAAAAAATGACAATGATATTTTTCAATTTTCAAATAAGACATATGGATATCTTTATGAAATATTTCTTGTCCCCTGATTATTAGGATTTATAAATTTTGAATACAGAGTATAATGATAACAATATTTTATTTTTAGTAAAAACTAGCAATAAAAATGTGGCAAACATGTACAGACTTACGTCATCATACAGCTTTCATGTATTCCGTCTTTGCATATTGCAGAGTTATCTTCTCTTGGGAGGAGGTATTGATTGTTCCGTCATTGGTTTGTGTGAGAAAATTACGTCATTTTCTCAAAAATTGATGACGTTACTCTCACAAACAAGTGACGTAACAATCAATACCTGCTCCCAAGAGAAGATAACTCTGCAATACGCAAAGACGGAATACCTATATTAAAAGTTGAATTATGGTTTCTGAACGAATTATGATCTGTATCTACAACCGTTGAAAACGTTTGTATTAAGAATTTAGAAGGACAAGTGCGCAGAATCGCTGAATATCTGGGCGTGACCTACACCGACAACTTGATAGCGGACATCACATATGCGTGTGAGTTCAACAACATGAAATCTGCAAAGAGTCAAACAAAATCGAACATGATGAAAAGAATAAAAGATGCCGTTCAGGACTTGGAGAATACTTCATCAGAGGACATCAACAAAAACAGAGGGGGACACAACACAATTATTCGAAAAGGTTTGAAATAAAAAACATTAAGATGTCTTGATGAATTTGTAACAACCGGTCCTATTCTCATTTAACTTTTTCAGTGGTCACCATTTAAGTCTTACATTCTCACAATTTCCCTAGATTAATCGATTATAGGTTTGATTTACAGTTTGGTTGACACTGCGGAATTTCTCTACTTTATTTATTGATTATTTTTTATTTATATGTTTATTTATTTCTGTTGACACATTGATTATTTTTATTTATATCTTATTTTAATTATTTGATTATTTATGTATTTATTTATATATTTGAGGGCTATTAAAGGAAGAAAAATTAGATACGTCCTTGACCCTGTTATTTCATGAAAAAAATAAAATGTTACCGTACTTAATGAAGCGATATACTCTTCTGTTATGCGCTAACAAATGTACTGTGCTAAATATATACCAACGGAAAAAAGTACCGCAATGTTGGTTTTGGTCTTATAACTTCAATATTTGATGACTAAATTCAGTGCAATTTGGTAGGTAACCCGTAACCAAGCAAACGCAGCTTGACCACAATTGCGCTTAGGTTTGAAATACATTCAAGTAGCGTTATATGATATTTGATCAATGAATGTTTAAGCAAATATTGTTATGGTCCTTTAACACTCATTGCTATTAACTTAATCAATCTCGTTTTCGTATCGCCTATTTATCGTTACTGTGCTAAATGCACTGTCTTTTGTAATCTATTCATGTATATAATATGTATTTTTGTCATCGTTTCAGGGACAGTTGGAGATTGGAAAACGCTTTTTACGATGGAACAGAGACAAAAACTCAACACATTATATAAAAATCGGACAACACCTGGCAGTAGATTAGATTTCAAGGACTACCTTGAAGACGACTAATGAACAATATCAATATTTATGTACTGTTATTTATGCATTGTTTTTAAACGGTTATGAATTCACTTCGCGTTTTCCATTTAAGTTTAACTGTGACTGATCCCAGATAGCGAAAATCACTTATATTTCGCAAATTCCACAGCGAAACAAAAGGAGAGCGAAAATTATTCAGATTCCGAATTCGCTGTCCTGCTGTTACTTCCACATGAAAATATCATGGCTACACAGAGAATATTGTAGTAAAACACGTTACCAGGACCGAGTGCTATGAGGCCGTATTGTAGGTTTGCTTTATATATTGATATATACATATATATATTTACATTTGCCCCCGCGCCGTCCCATTACAACAGTGTTACAGGGCAAGTGTAATTATATAGGCTATAATTACAACTGCTCGACTATAACTACAACTGCCTGTTTCAGTTGTAGGAATATGTAAACAAACAAAATGGCCGCCTGAAATGTATTTTGAGGCAGGGCAAATGGTTTTTGTAGGAATATGTCTTAAAAAAGAAAAAGATGTAAATATAAAAAATACCTGGTTGTCTGGATGTAATTATTGTTGATATAATTACAAGTGGCCTCTGGGATTTGCCAAAGGCCACTTGTAATTATATCAACAATAACTACATCCGACAACCAGTTATTGTTTAAATAATCAGAAAAATGTTCCATGTCTTTTTGATGGTTAAATATACAAAACAAATGACAAGAGTTTTTAGTACCTCCCTAGCGCTTTCACCTATATAGAGGTTCATCGGGGGAAGCAGTTCATTTGTTTGTATATATAAATATATATTATAAAAATGTATTATTACTACTATACCGTATATAGAATTTGTGAACCGAGTGTTATATAAACAACTAAAATGCATAATAAATTCTACGATTACCAAGGGTTGTTTCAATGTCGAAACTAATATTTTACATAGACCGTGTGATATTTATCATAGCTTTACAATTATAAAATTTATGAAAGTTTTTAGCATTGTGAATTGATATTTCAGTTGTCTGGATGGACCAACTAACTCGGTGGATATGTATTTCAATAATGTTTAATATAATTACCAATTATGACAGCAATCCTCAATTGATATTATATCAAATTAGTATTATATGCACTCCATACATTAATCTAGGTTATTTATTTCGAAATGAAATTCTGAGAATTGATTTTCTTTTCTTTAACGTTTCATTATCATTAAACGTCTTCTATTTACAATAATAACACAACAATTTCACAATCAATTATCTAATATTGCAGATATTTTTTTTTTTTTTTTCATCATTTGAATTTGTTTCATTTTCCATTCACAGTCATATTACATCACTATCATTCATGACCTACATCAACGTGTGTGTACTTAAGGAATGACCAAGATTTTGTTTTGGTATACGGTATATACCGAAACAAAATTGTGCACTTTGCATAAATCCGCGAAAAAGAGCACAATTTATTTTCGGTATATACCGTATATACCAAACCGAAATCTTGGGCATTCTTTATAATTTAATTTAAAAATAGTAGACAAACACGTTGTAAATGGACAGTTAAAGATTTATTTAATATTTTCGTAAACTAAACAATTGCGCTAAAAAAAAAGCTGCGTTGTAATTTTGCATTCTGAAGTGTAAAAAGTAGTTCCGTCATCAGTTGTTTTTCTTTTTAGGTATATACGATATATACCAAACACAATAGTATGGGGTAGATAGGCAAAATTAAATTATTATGTAGTGTCAGACATACATCAACGTGTGTGTACTATGTAGTGTCAGACATACATCAACGTGTGTGTACTATGCAGTGGGAGATGTCATCAACGTGTGTGTACTATGTAGTGGGGGATGTACATCAACGTGTGTGTACTATGTAGTGGGAGATGTACATCAACTTGTGTGTACTATGTAGTGTCAGACAGACATCAACGTGTGTGTTCTATGTAGTGTCAGACATACATCAACGTTTGTGTACTATGTAGTGGGAGATGTACATCATCGTGTGTGTACTATGTAGGGGGAGATGTACATCAACGTGTGCGTACTATGTAGTGTCAGACATACATCATCGTGTGTGTACTATGTAGTGGGAGATGTACATAAACGGGTGTGTACTATGTAGTGTCAGACATACATCATCGTGTGTGTACTATGTAGTGGGGGATGTACATTAACGTGTGTGTACTATGTAGTGTCAGACAGACATCAACGTGTGTATACTATGTAGTGTCAGATCAACGTGTGTGTACTATGCAGTGGGAGATCTCATCAACGTGTGTGTACTATGTAGTGGCAGATGTACATCAACGTGTGTGTACTATGTAGTAGGAGATGTACATCAACGTTTGCGTACTATGTAGTGTCAGACATACATCATCACGTACGTACTATGTAGTGTCAGACAAACATCAACGTCTGTGTACTATGTGGTGTCAGACATACATCAATGTGTATGTACTATGTAGTGTCAGGCATACATCAACGTGTGTGTACTATGTAGCGTCCGACATACATCAACGTGTGTGTACTATGAAGTGTCAGACATACATCAACGTGTGTGTGTGTGTACTATGAAGTGTCAGACATACATCAACGTGTGTGTACTGTGTAGTGTCAGACATACATCAACGTGTGTGTGTGTGTACTATGAAGTGTCAGACATACATCAACGTGTGTGTACTGTGTAGTGTCAGACATACATCAACGTGTGTGTGTGTGTACTATGAAGTGTCAGACATACATCAACGTGTGTGTGTGTGTACTATGAAGTGTCAGACATACATCAACGTGTGTGTACTGTGTAGTGTCAGACATACATCAACGTGTGTGTGTGTGTACTATGAAGTGTCAGACATACATCAACGTGTGTGTGTGTGTACTATGAAGTGTCAGACATACATCAACGTGTGTGTACTATGCAGTGTCAGACATACATCAACGTTTGTGTACTATGTAGTGGGAGATGTACATCAACTTGTGTGTACTATGTAGTGTCAGACAGACATCAACGTGTGTGTACTATGTAGTGGCAGATGTACATCAACGTGTGTGTACTATGGAGTGTCAGACATACATCAACGTGTGTGTACTATGAAGTGTCAGACATACATCAACGTGTGTGTACTGTGTAGTGTCAGACATACATCAACGTGTGTGTACTATGCAGTGGGAGATCTCATCAACGTGTGTGTACTATGTAGTGGCAGATGTACATCAACGTGTGTGTACTATGGAGTGTCAGACATACATCAACGTGTGTGTGTGTGTACTATGAAGTGTCAGACATACATCAACGTGTGTGTGTGTGTACTATGAAGTGTCAGACATACATCAACGTGTGTGTGTGTGTACTATGAAGTGTCAGACATACATCAACGTGTGTGTACTATGTAGTGTCAGACAGACATCAACGTGTGTATACTATGTAGTGTCAGACATACATCATCATGTACGTACTATGTAGTGTCAGACAAACATCAACATGTACGTACTATGTAGTGTCAGACAAACATCAACATGTACGTACTATGTAGTGTCAGACAAACATCAACATGTACGTACTATGTAGTGTGAGACATACCTCAACGTGTGTGTACTATGTGGTGTCAGACATACGTCAACATGTGTGTACTATGTAGTGTCAGACATCCATCAACGTGTGTGTACTATGTAGTGTCAGACAAACATCAACGTGTGTGTACTATGTAGTGTCAGACATACATCAACGTGTGTGTACTATGTGGTGTCAGACATACGTCAACATGTGTGTACTATGTAGTGTCAGACATACATCAACGTGCGTGTACTATGTAGTGTCAGACATTCATCAACGTGTGTGTACTATGTGGTGTCAGGCATACGCCAACATGTGTGTACTATGTAGTAGGAGATGTACATCGACGTGTGCGTACTATGTAGTTGGAGATGTACATCAACGTGTGCGTACTGTGTAGTGGGAGATGTACATCATCGTGTGTGTACTATGTAGTGTCAGTCATACATCAACGTGTGTGTACTCTGTAGTGTCAGACATACATCAACGTGCGTGTACTATGTAGTGTCAGACGTACATCAACGTGTGTGTACTAAGTAGTGTCAGACATACATCAACGAGTGTGTACTATGTATTGGGAGATGTACATCAAGATTTATATGTAGTGTCAGACATACATTAATGTGTATGTACTATGTAGTGTCAGACATTCATCAACGTGTGTGTACTATGTGCTGTCAGACATACATCATCGTGTGTGGACTATGTAGTGTCAGACATACGTCAACATGTGTGTAATATGTAGTGTCAGACATACAGCAACGTTTGTGTACTATGTAGTGGGAGATGTACAACGTGGGAGATGTCATCCACGTGTGTGTACTATGTAGTGGTAGATGTACATCAACGTGTGTGGACTATGTAGTGTGAGACATACATCAACGTGTGTGCACTATGTAGTGGGAGATGTACATCAACATGTGTGTACTATGTAGTTTCAGACATACATCAACATGTGTGGATTATGTAGTGTCAGACATACATCATCGTGTGTGGACTATGTAGTGTGAGACATACATCAACGTGTGTGCACTATGTAGTGTCAGACATACATCATCGTGTGTGTACTATGGAGTGTCAGACATACATCAACATGTGTGTACTATGTAGTTTCAGACATACATCAACATGTGTGTACTATGTAGTTTCAGACATACATCAACATGTGTGGATTATGTAGTGTCAGACATACTTCAACGTGTGTGTACTATGTAATGTCAGACATACATCAACATGTGTGTACTATGTAGTGTCAGTCATACATCAACGTGTGTGTACTCTGTAGTGTCAGACATACATCATCGTGTGTGTACTATGGAGTGTCAGACATACATCAACATGTGTGTATTATGTAGTGTCAGACATACTTCAACGTGTGTGTACTATGTAATGTCAGACATACATCAACATGTGTGGATTATGTAGTGTCAGACATACTTCAACGTGTGTGTACTATGTAATGTCAGACATACATCAACATGTGTGGATTATGTAGTGTCAGACATACTTCAACGTGTGTGTACTATGTAGTTTCAGACATACATCAACATGTGTGTACTATGTAGTGGGAGATGTACATCAACGTGTGTGTACTATGTATTGGGAGATGTACATCAAGATTTCTTATTTAAAGATAAGATAACATAATATATATATTTGCTTTCAAACAATCGCTATATCGTTATCAAATATCTGAACCAAATTATTTCCTCTTACTTCTTTGTGCTTCTTTTAAAGATCTACAATTAATGTATACATGTACGTTACTTAGAGTACCTGTACTTGGCTAATTTGACAGCAACTGTACTAAGCTGATAATGCCGATATTTAAGTATATGTATCATTTATGGGCGGATTCGTCGAGTGGTTAACACTTCGGCCTTCCACGCAGGCGGCCGGGGTTCGATCATCAGAGTCGTCACACGCTTGGAATATCAGAGAAAGTGTTTTTTCTCCTGTCCATACAACTCCAACACCCCAGGTAGAGTATAAAATGGTCTGAAGTTGATCAAGTGAGGTGGCACAATAAATGATGCTGTTGGAAGCACGGTCCCACTACAAAACAGAACACATGATATCTCCAAAACACACACAGGCATACACACATAGGGAAATATTAGCCATGTTGCATAGGATTAGTAGTTAGCGCCTGATAAGTCAGCTCCTGCGAATTCTTCAAAATTGTATTGATTAATGTATATGCTAATTGTATAAATTGTATATCTATGTACTGCAAAGCGCTTTAGAGTAGCGTATGTTAGCTAGATAGGGCGCTATATCAAATGTTGTATATTATGATTATTAAACTAGCCATTACAAACCTGTGATATCCCATTTTCATTGTTCTTAATATTACAGTGAGTATTTAATACTTTCATACATGTACATAACTCACTCATTGGACAGAGGTTTATAGTTTTGCGTAAAACGATTTAACAAATAACTGAACACATTAAAGAAAACGTTTGTCGAATTTTTACAAGAACTGCTCAAGTTGGGTTACTTAATACGAAGCTGTGGAAATTGCCGTATGTAGTGAGGGAGCGTGAGAGGCTGTTATGTTATCAATATATTTCACAAATCTGGTTTGCCTTTGACCATGGAACTTTCCTGTAAACTATTATTGAAATCGTTTCTTCGGTTTTGGAGATGATGTCAAAAATGTGAATTGTTAATGGACGGAGGATGCACGCCGACGGACAAAATACTATCAGTAATAATCCCTTAAAGTTTGGTGAAGATCCGACTTATAGTTTCTGAGAAAAGTGTCGGAAACCTTTACGGCGGAAAGCGGAAGAAGACAGAAGAATAATAATGATAAGAATCTCTGAGTAAAAACAATAATACCCTAAACTTCGTTTGGTGGACTTAATAAGCGAATAAAGAGCATGCATATCAGTTGACAGGAACCGCCAGAATATTGATAGTGGACTAAGCAAGCTAAATGAACGCTTCGAGAACAGATGGGTCACGCCGACAACACATCAAACCACCTTTTAATCTGGGATGTGATTCGATTAGAGTTACAGCCACATAGGGATTTACACTGTATGTTAAAATATATAGCTAGACGTATAGCCACATAGGATTTACACTGTATGTTAAAATATATAGCTAGGCGTATAACCACATAGGATTTGATACTGTATTTAAACAATAACTGGTTGTCTGGATGTAATTATTGTTGATATAATTACAAGTGGCCTCTGGCAAAGCCCATAAAACCCGCTAGGTTTTAAGGTAGATTTGCCAGAGGCCACTTGTAATTATATCAACAATAATTACATCCAGACAACCAGGTATTTTTTATATTTACATATTTTTCTTTTTTAAGACATACTCCTACAAAAACCATTTGCCCTGCCTCAAAATACATTTCAGGCGGCCATTTTGTTTGTTTACATATTCCTACACCTGAAACAGGCAGTTGTAATTATANATTAAAATATATAGCAATATTTATACCGACATAGGGTTGACTCTGTTTAAATATATAGCTAGGTGTATACCCTTAGATATTCTAACACACTTATGTTAAAATATATATCTAGGTTTATACCCACATAATGATTGACTCTATATGGTTAAATATATAGCTAGGTGTATACCATTAGATATTTTAACACACTTATGTTTAAATATATAGCTAGGTTTATTCCCACATAGGGATTGACTCTATATGTAATATATAGCTAGGTTTATATCCACATAGGGATCGACTCTATGTTAAACTTATATAGCTAGGTTTATACCCACATAGGGATTGACTCTATGTTAAAAATAAAGCTAGATTATTTCCCACAAAGGGATTAACACCGTGTTAAAATATATAGGTAAGTTTATACCCACAATGGGAATGACTCTTTATCCCTTTCACCACTGTAGACCATAATGGACACATCCATATCAATGTCACTGGTTGCGTTTTAACAATAACTCGGGACAAGTTGTTTCAAGTGTATATCTTTCCTTTATAATCTCCGAGAAACCTACAATACAGGACAATACATTAAATACATTTACCCTCTTATATACATACAATAAATACTACACAACTTCCGCGCCGACCGAGGTACCGAACCTCTGAATAGAGACCGCTATAAATATAGTAATTCTAATAACTAAATGTTATAACCACACGATAGTTATTATAAAATACGGTTATGCATGGTAGAGTCTACCTAAGTTGCATAGGGGTGAAAGGGTTATGTTTAAAATAAAGCTAGATTATTTCCCACAAAGGGATTAACATATACCTAAATGTCAAAAACATTTTTGTAAGTGCAGTAGATTATGTATTCCTATCTAGATGAAATATATAAATATATACGGACATACCTCCATTAGGATCCAGTTATATGGGATTTTACCGTCTATATTACTTTTTTGCCCCATATCTTGACGAAATATATATACTGGTATTATAACACAGCTGGATACGGCCTGTTAATCTTCTGCATATTGTGCGTTTCTTTTTTCACATGTCAATTTATGATACGGACTCTTGTTAACTTTTCATAACGCCTAAATTTACGTTTGATTTTACAGATCTCGTTACGTTTTAAAACCAAGGTCAATAACAAAAGTAACAGCAACACGGCTCCAAGTTATCTAACATACAAAAAGTAATACTGTAGCACATTTCCCCTTATTTTGGCATTAAGCCTAAAAGTATTTGTGAAGGAATTTCTTTTCAAGGTTTTTTCCCCTCATAAATATGGGTATCAATTACAAGAAGAAATGAAAAACAAAGAGGCCCAAAGGGCCTGTATCGCTCACTTAAATATTTAGGCAGTCATAACAAAATATTTTCATTAAACATATATTGCACTACAAATCTTCCCTCGCAAACTTTGTCAGCTCCGGGATCCATCTGTTGAAACTACCAGCCAAATATTATCATAAGATTCTACGTTTTTGGTTCTTCTTCAGAAGTTGTTTGACACATTTCCCCCTGTGACCTTGTCAGTAGGTCAATGTCATTTTTCTTCTCAAACTTTGTTAGCTCTATCCGAAAAAGCTACCAGCCAAATCTTCAGAAGAAATCCTTTGAAATGTTGTTGACCTCTGTGACCTTTAAGTAGGTTGAGGTAATTTTCATTTGCAAACTTTGCTGAGCTCCCAGGAAGCCCCCAGCCAAATATTCTTCAGAAGTCTTTTTTTTTTTTTTTTTACATATTTGACACCTGTGACCTTGAAAGTAGGTCAAGGTCATTTTCATTCTCAAACTTTGTCGGTCTCTATTTCAGGAACCCTACAGCCAAATATGAAAGTTCTATACCTTTTAGTTCTTCAGAAGAAGTTGTTAAAAAGCGTTTTAACATATTTGACCGCTGTGACCTTGAAAGTAAATCAAGGTAATTTCATTCTCAAACTTTGTCGGTCTCTATCCCAGGAAGCCACCAGCCAAATATGAAGATTCTATACCTTTTAGTTCTTCAGAAGTTGTTTGAAGCGTTTGAAATATTTGACTGCTGTGATCTTGAAAGTAGGATAAAGTCATTTTCATTCTCAAACTTGGTCGGGCTCTATCCTAGGAAGTCATCAGTCAAATATGAAGATTCTATACCTTTTAGTTCTTCAGAAGAAAACGTTTCAAGAGTTTGACCTATTTGACCGTTGTGACATTGAAAGTAGGCCAAGGTCATTTTCATTCTCAAACTTTGTTGGGTTCTTACCAAGGAAGCCACCAGCCGAATATAAAGATTATATACCTTTCACTTCTTCAGAAGAAGTCTTTGAAGTGTTTACCACATTTGACCCCTGTGACCTTGAAAGTAGGTGTAAGTCATTTTCTTTCTCAAACTTTGTAGGCTCCTACCAACGAAGCTTTCAATCAAATATCATGGCTCTATGCCCGTTTGTTCTTCAGAAGATGTTGTTTAAAGGAAATGTTGATGGACGACGATGGACCCCGCACCATGACATGTACATAAGCTCACTTGCCCTTCGGGCAGGTGAGCTAAAAATTGATCATTTGATCCTCTTTTGAAAAAAGGGTGATGAAAATTATTTTTTGAACTTAATTTAAATGTAGTAACTACCTCTTGTATAACTTTAGATATGGTGAAGTTAAGTAAACCAACACACTGCAATGTAGATTTGCCAAAAATATCAAATTATCCACCTCCTTTAATCATTTTGATTATAAGCTTGGTTCAATAATAGACTTAGTAACCCTTGGATTTCTTGCCGCCTACATCCTTCGAATATAAGCCGACTTTTAAAATAGGCCTTGTATTAATCCAGGTAAGATTCACGTTTCTTCTCATGTTAAAGACATTGGCTTTAGTTGTATTTTATGCCCTTCGAGATGATGTCTTGTTTGACATATTGCGATTGTCTTTTGTCCATCGTTGTGCGCGTCAGTCCGTAAACAATTCACATTTTTTACTTCTTATTCAAAACCAAAAAACAAGTTTGGCAGGAAGGCAAACTAAAATTGTGAAATAACTTGATCACATCCCCAGGGGCCCCGAGGGTCGAGGAAAAAGAGGATCAAATTGGCTAAAATTTCAACAATCTTCTTCCTAAGACCCAGAAATACTAGAACTAAATACTGGACCTTCATGGATTGAAATATCCTTTATCAAAATTATGAATTTCTTTTCTTCGGGTCATCCACTCCCCTCTGAAGATGGAGTAAACTTTACTATAGGCAATATATAGGGAAATTACACATTTCGGTATAATTCAAACTCATAAATGTGATTGCAGTTTGATAGTATGACAAATAAGACCAAAACATTAGTTTTAGTTTTGGTAAGTAAAACAATATCATCATAATTGCTCCTTGGCATAAAGGCCAGGTCAATTTGAATATTGTTGCGATTTACAGCTGGTATCGCTTGGTGTAAGTTCAGGGTCAAGCCAATGATGAAAGCCAAATTAATGTCTTTGCCTAAGTGGAGTATGGTAAAGGTGCCACAGTCAAAGGTCAAGCTCATTGAGGTCAAATTTAATCTAGTCTGAATGGCTGACATCGTCTTACAACTGATGAAGAAATATTATAAGGACTGATATGGGTGCCAAGTGTCCATTGAAGCAGGGTCAATGATCAAATAAAATCTTCACACCATTTTTTTTATAACAAAAGCAGTGTCAAAAAGACCAGCCTTAAGATAGCAACAGCAAATGGTTATTTTTCTGTGGTTAATTTATGTGATCTCTTTAATAGGAGCCAAGAACCCTCTGGAATTTCTTGTTACCTTTATTTTCCAATCAGTAAAATAAAACGACTCAATTATCACTCTTCCGTTTTTAATTTTTTAATTTCTGATATTCAAATCAGTGCATTTTTGTATAAATATGTGCAGATAGTTTTGTTTTCAGCTCTGAGAAACCATATAAACCTGTTTATGGTTATGTTATGTACATATGAAAGTCTCAAGATTTTTTCTTGACAACTCCCAATTATATTACTACAATTAAAACTTAAAAAATGCATTGTGAAATGAAAATTAATTTACAGTATAAATATGCTGAAATAATGGACAATGAAAGGTAGGTGAAGCTTTAAAAGATTAAAGAATGTCAAATTATTGAGCAAATCATCAACATGCTAACTTAAAAATATAAAATGGCAATCATTTCTCTTCAGACCTAACACTTTTTTCAATGTATGTACAAGACAGAATATACTCTGCACTAACTTTGTCATTGTGTAATATATTCTTAAAGCTAAATTGTAAGTCTCCTATTAAAACTTATAGTGAACCATTTAGACTAGTTTTCATCCAGTTTACTGACGTTTTAGTGCTTGTATGTTTGAAATTTGCAATACTTTTTTTTTGCATTACTGCAATGCACACAGAAATATAACATTTCACTGCCAAATTCCATGATTTACTAGAACAAAATAGAAAATGAAATGTTTAGAAATTCAGCTAATGTACAGGTTGATTTTTTTGAAGTTTGAACATTTTTGCTCATTCCTAATTTCAGGTAATATGTGGTATGAAAATTCTCCAATACATGTATTACATCACATTTTTGTGCTGCATTTTTCTTAACTAAAACTGCACAGTAGCCAATAACAAGTAGAGATTTCACCACTGAATATCAGGTATTATTAGCTGTTGCCTTCATACATTTGATCAATTATTTTTCTCATCGTCTTAAAGTTTCAAAATATTAGTGTTACATAATTTTGAATCCAATTTTCGTGCATATCAGTTATGATTTTCAAATAAATATGATATTATAACATCCTGTAGTATTCTCTATCAAATTTTTATTGATGGTGTATTTTCATCAAGAATACAGAATAGTATTACCCGCTTATCATGAATACAGTAGATTCTGTTAATTTACAACTCATGTATAGCAAACATTAATTTGACCTTTTTTCCATATAAATAATGTGATTTCCTGCTCATATTTTATTCTAGCTTTATCTAATGTGCACATACAATTGGTATACAATCTGCTATTTCGAAGAAAACCTCTACCATTTTTCAAACAAACACATTTTCCTAAGTTGATGATATCCTGGAATACTCGCTGCTCCCCTGTCCCCCAAGAGATCATGCTACGTATGATCAGTTGGGTGGAGGTGGCGGGGGCGATACCAGCATTTGGTTTAACCCACCCATATTGTTCATGTCAAATCCTCCTGGAGGGGGAGGGGGTGGTATGGGGTTGTAGCCTCCAGGCTGACTAGGAGGTGGGGGAGGTGGGGCCACAGGGTTGGGTCCATGGCCTCCCTGCTGCTGCCAAGGTGCAAGCTGTGAAGGGGGTGGGGGAGGTGCTGTCACAGCCCACGGAGATGAAGTTCCTGCCGACGTTGCAGGCGGGGGAGGAGGTACTCCTGTATCTGTAGACAATATGAAAAATTATTAGCTGACAAACATCAACAAGAGGCCCATGGTATTAATTTTTGTTGGTGAAATATGAAGTGGAAATAATGATGTCAATCATCCCTACCAAAATTTGAGTAAAAAAAGTATAATGTCAAGTCAAGTTTGTCAGGACCATGAGTTGATCATTCCTAGACCTAGTTTCAGTTAAATCTGCCTATTTGAACTTGATTTTAAGTTTTAAATAGTTTTATTCCAAAATGGTAGCCGTGGGGGCTGTATTGACTTTTTGATCGACCTGAAAAAAGTACACTTTGACAGGACCATGAGTCGATCATTCCTACCAAGTTTCAGTTAAATAGGCCCAGTAGAACTTGATTTAAGTTTGAAATAGTTATTTACCATATTTGATTTCTGATCGCCCTGAAACATAACACTTTGTCAGGACCATGAGTCGATCATTCCTAACAAGTTTCAGTTAAATCCGCCGAGTAGAACTTTACTTAAAGTTTGAAATAGTTTTTCAAAATTGGCCGTGGCGGCCATATTGGATTTCTGATCGACCTGAAAAATAACACCACTTTGTCAGGACCATGAGTTGATCATTCATACTAAGTTTCAGTTAAATCGGACCAGTGGAACTTGACTTTAAGTTTGTTATAGTTTTTCAAAATTGCGGCCATATTGGATTTCTGATCGACCCTAAAAAAAAAATACTTGGTCAGGGAGTTGTCAGTATTATTCCCATGGTGTATCAATGAAATCCCTTTGAGAGTATTTCAGCTTAAGTTTAAAATGTGAAAATGTTAACCAACTACACACGACGCAAGACGACGGACGAAGACAGATAGCAATAGGTCACTTGAGCTAACAAAGAAACATATGCTGCATTTGGAAGATGCAAAACTTTGTTTCAAACATGTCTTTATTATCAAGTCCTTTTTTGTCGCCTGAAGTTTTATTTTTAAAACCTCAACTTAGGCCATAATAAATTAATTGCTAGATTCTCATCCAAATTCTTTTCAAAATTGGGGCGGGGGGCGAATTTTATTTTTTATTCTTTATTTTTCCTAAAATTTGAAATGGTTGCTTTTTTTTTGTTTGTTTGTTTGATTTTGTTTAACGTCCTATTAACAGCTAAGGTCATTTAAGGACGGCCTCCCCTGTGTGCAAGATGCATGCGTGTAGTGTATGTGTGTGTATTTTGGGAGGCTGCGATATGTTCGTGTTTGTCTCCTTGTGATATCGCGGAACTGATGCCGACTTTATAGTGCTACCTCACTGAGACATACTGCCGAAATGGTTGCAAATGTGTTAAAAAAGTGCAATAAAGGCGCATGTTCAGTGTACATTTATCTTTATTTTTTGTTAATAACAACTTTGAGTATGCAGTATACACATTGAACACCATTTCACTGTTCAGTCCACATATATATCTGTACTAACTTTTGGTATGAATACACACCACATTATTTTTCCACATATCGTCCTCTTTTGATTACAGTGACCTTGCCATTGTTGCTTTAGAAAATCCCGACATTAAAATTGTAAATGCGTCGGATTTCGCACTGGCAGTTGCCGACTGCTCTTCTGTATCAGCATCAATATTAAATTTTAAATAAGCTCCGAGGTACGACACCACTTCCCCCACCGTACATGCGCCATCACACTGGATCAGTTCCACTTTCGATTTACCGACAGACACAACGGCCCTGTTACCACACTTGACGGGCGCAGATTTGTCAATTGTTCCTTCGGCTAATTCATGAAAGACCTGCATTAATGTTTTAGTATCGGCTACTGAACACCCATACCAATTTTTAAGAACGGCAAGTTGCCGTTGCAGCTTTAGAATTACAAAAACCAGACTTGCAGAGGACGAGTTTTCTACAGCCGGAAATTGAAAATATAAAACTAATTTTTGAAGCGGAAAACGGAAAAAAATCCAGATTTCGTATTTTCAGGTTTTTTTTGCAAATAAAAAAAATTGGGGCGGGGCCTCAAAGAGGGGGCGGGCGGGGATGAGAATCTAGCAAATAATTTATTATGGCCTTACCAAGGTTTCGTTTTATTTTCAAGGCATTCATATTTTAAATTTAATTCAAATTTCAATTTCTTTAAGTGAGTTCTTAATTATAATCCAAAACACTTTTAAATCTTACATTTAAGTTGTGACTTACTTTGTGGCGGCTGCATCCATGACATAGAATTTGGGGGCTGACTGCTTGGTGGGGGAGGGGGTGGGGCCGTCAGCAGTGAAGGAGGTGGAACTCCTGAAATAACAAAAGTCAAATTATTACATTCTCCATCATGCACTTAACATTTGATATGATCAGTGTCCAAGTGCTTAAATCATTTAGTTTATTTCTCAACACGGTACTTAAATATACAATATTTCGTAAGTCCCCCCCCCCCACCGACGTAAAAATATTCACACTAAAAGAATATCATTCAAAGAATTCCTACACTTAAGTTTCCTAGAAGAAAAGCAGCATTCATCACTGATGCATACAACCTGGGGAACATTTATTTTGTCTGGAATCTGAGAAGACTCACTTTATAAAGTGAAAACTTAATTCTTTTTTATTTCTGATGTCCTAGACGACTGAGCTACAGTAACAATTCCAACTCTTACCCATGACTGCAGTGGTGTTGGAACTGCTCTGTGTAGGCACCGCGTTAACAGACTGCTGCCACGGAGGTGGTACTGGCCCAGCAGACGAGTTGAATTGTGACTGTGGAGGTGGACAGATTGGCCCTGACATCTGCCCTGGGGGTGGCTGCATCTGTGTGGGGGGCATGGATCCCATGGGCATACCCATTCCACCATGGGGCTGTCTGTGCATAAACTGCTGCTGTTGCTGCTGAACTGGTGGTTGATTCTGCTGCGACACATGGTTGTGGTTCATTCTCATCATTGGGGGTGGACCAGGTCTCTGCATTGTGTTCTGCTGCCATGGAGGATTCACTCCCTGTAAATATTAATGCATAGAATTAACACCGTTTTCACTCCCTGCAACCATTTATGCATATAAATATTGATATATCACTACCTGTAACGATTGATGAATACATATGTTGTGATCTCACTCACTTCAACAAGTGATGTATATTTATTGATACATCACGCCATGTTACATGGATATATATTGATATTGATCTCTAACTCGATGAAACATACTATACATAGATATTTATATATCACTCTCTGATACAATTTACCAAGTTACCCTTTAAATTGGAAACATAATCAAAAATTTAATATTTGACATTACAAACTTTCATTCTCAGATCTGACAATTACTTTCTGTTTATCTTTACACAATGCTTATGTTACAGGAACAATTCAGATGGGACATAGAAATAAGGTACATTATGCCTTAATTATAACAACACAACTGAATTGTCCACTTTTGGTGATATTGATCATCAATGTGGCTAGAATTAAGATATTTACCATAGGGTTGGGAGGAGGGTGGTTCATATGGGGTCGGAAGTGTTGTTGCTGTGGATGGTTAGGCTTTTGTTGTGAGGGGGGCGGTCCTTCTCCAAGCTCTGCCATGAGTGACATGTACTGTAACGTAAACCAAATCATTTAACTATCATCTATCATAACAAGCAAATTCATGAATACTGTTCCCTCCTAGAAGCACTGACTACATGATCTAGCTACACGTTGTTTACATATTTGAAGAACTGCATACAAATCCTGGAGTCTCTTCTTAAAGTCTGTCATGGAGCATACTCAAGATATTTTTTCAATTACTTAAAATGGTTTTACAATAAGGAAAGTGTTTTATTACCTCACTGTCCATCTTTGCCTTGTCTACCTGGTTGATTGCAGGGGTAGGTGAAGTTATTCTCAGCGTGTCACCTGGTCTGAAACAGAGAAGCCACATTGTGTCATACAAAATCTACAACACTCGATGAAATCAACCCTTTCAGTCACTTTGGACAGAAAACTCATTGATGGAATTGTCAGTGTCTGGCCATAGAATTTAAACTTTAGGCAATTATATTTTACATGTACATTCTGTACCTGACTCCGGACAAAAAGGATGTCGTATAAAAAATAGCTTACAAAAAATTGTTGCTAAGAACAGACAACTCGAAATAGAAACCACTCCTGTTAAATATCTGCTTCTTAGCCTGAGCGACTTACCGTTTAGCTTTACAGTCCTGGGCTATGTGGCCAGTTCCACCACACACAGAACAGATTATTGTGTTGGTGATAATTGTCTGGGCCTGTTGTAACTGTTTAAGTTTCCTGAAACAATGAAAATACAGAACACTTGATTCCCCTGTTTTTAAAGACCTGAGCTTGAAATATTCTATTTTGGGTGGGGATCTAAAAGCAAGTGAAAGTAACTTTTTCAAAAACTTGTAAAACTTTTATAGAACTAGAACTGACAGGTCAGTAAGGGCCCCGTCATGTGGCAATATATCGACCATAATCATCAAGAAGCAATCTGCCCATATAGCTGAGCTTGACATTTGACATTTGGACTTAAAAAAAAACAAGAAAACAAAATATACATTTTACATGTAATATGATGCGAGACTTTTTTCCTTCCACCTCCATATTTACTGGGCTTACAGAAAAGGAAACGCCGGGGCAATAATCATTTGTTAGCTTTGATTTGTTTTATTTCACATTAAATAACTCCCCCATCAAGAGCCAGGGTCAAAGTTAGAGGTCCACTTTGTCTTTGACCCAAATGACCTTGACCTTTAACGCAGTGACCCTGATCTTTGGTCAGTTGACTTATTCTTTAATTCCGACCAACTTTGATTCATAATATCATAAAACAAAATGTTCATCAGTGAAAAATACAAAACTTGACCTTGAACCTCGAAACTTGGACCTTTGGTCAGTTGACTCCGTGTTTAATTCTGATCAGCTTTGCTTCATTATGTCATAACAAAATGTTCATCAGTGAAAAGATCCTAGAACATTGGGTATGAATATCTCGAAAATACTTTTTTTTCTGATCTTATTTTATAGAAAGTCTGCAGGTTTAAGCACAACAAAATCAGACATACGCCAGGCCGTCGTTTTCCCTGAGAGTTCCGTTGAGTAAAGCCAATTCTCGTAGTTGTTGGCGCCGAAGATCGTTCTGTCCTTCTGGAACTTCTATACCTTGAGTTATAATCTCCTTTATCTACAGAACAAAAAATAAAATGTTTACAGTTATGGTCCAATTAATCATGACAAATGCTACAAACTACGAAATAATATATTTAGGCCTGAGAACTAAGTAATTTAATTTGTATTGCTTTGTCAATTTTTTTTTATGTTAATTAAAAATTGATATCGTCCAAAACCATCAAATTTATCAAACTGCAGAGCAAATCATGAGAGAATTTGTTTAGTTAGTTCTGTTAAACAAACAGTGAACTGAAATTAAAATTCTTTTGCTTCAAAATTTCTACAAAATACTAGCCTGGCACTTGTTTCAATAGTTGAACAATTTTTTTCATTTTTTATTTGTTAAATTGTTGTTGATAAAATCTCATACGATTTAGATTATTAAATATAAAGAACAGATATTCTGTTTTTTGGGGGGTTTTTTGGCCTCCAATAGACTAGATAGCTTTCTGAACAATCTAAGAGTAAGGTGTATCATACCTTTTCTACAGCCTTTTTGACGTTTTCCGGGTTGTTGGCAGTGACGTAAGCATGTAAGGGTTCATCCTCCCCTGGCAGGGGTTGTCCGTCCTTACGTCCAATCTTTCCCTCCTTCACTGATCCCTTCCCTCGGATGATAATCTTGGCCCCCGTCTGAATTTAACCAAAACAGAAATACCAATAAAACTTTTTTTTATAGAAAAAGAAACCTTATCATCTTGGCCACCGTCTGAATTTAACCTAAACAAACCTTTAGCTCACCATTAGTTTTTAACAATTTTATTAGTGTGAGTACTTAAGGATGTACATAATTACACAACGTTCTGTGAAGTTATCTCTTATAATTCCCTTAAATATCTCTTAATAAGGAAATCTTGTAAAGGGGAAGCCTACAATTGATGCATATATACTATATCCCGACTTCCTGATATGTGTATTCAGCTCTATATTTTTGTGATTTTTGCAAGTTTTCCAAGACCCAAGTTACCTAATGATATCATTAAAGCACACTGTATTTGACAGTTGTTTTTTGTAGACGATTTTGATATATTCAGATTTGAATATGAAGCTCCAAACTTTTTTCTGTGAGTTGTAGAATTAGTTAAGAAACACAATGTGAAGGCTGAACTAAAGACTGGGCGTCATACCTCCTTTTCCAAATTCTTGAGTGTATTTCCTCGAGGTCCAATGAGAAGACCAACAAAGTTGATCTCTGGGTTCTCTTCCTGGGGTATCATGACCTTGTCATTGACTCGTATCACTGGTGGCCTGAAAAGTCAATGCCAAAATTAAAAAAAATCAGAATTTTTCACTCCAACTAGCACAAATATGAGAATTTTGTCTCATAATTCCAAATTCCAAAGTATTTAACAATATTGCAAATTGATTTACAATATTTTTCACAGAACCAAAATTCTACCAAATAAATTTACATGAAAAGTTACCACAACTAACGAAATTATTCTGAAGAATAATCAGTTGAATGGGTAACAACATCACAAAACATGAAAATTATAAGTTTAAAAAAAATAAAAATAAATAAAGATGGGAATAATATAAACGAGAGAGAACCTTTGAAACAGGAAAGCAAGCTTAAGGGAAGTAATTGAGAAACATTTGTGGCTTACTTGTAATCAGCAGGAGGTTTGTACTCATCGTTGAGGTCCATGGCTTCCTGAACATGTTTGTGGCGCTCTTCTTCCAGTTTTTTTCTGGTTCTGTACTCACGGGTGTTCAGCCTCTTTCCCTCATTGTTGTAGATTGGCTCAGGTGATGGAGACCTAGAACGAACAAACATTTGACAAATATCACTTATCTGTGAGGGTATTCAACCACTCAGGCCCTATGTACCTTAGTCTACAAACTTCCTAAATGTCACAAAGAAAAAATTACAAACCCTAAATATGATACAGATGACAAGAGACAGAATAGTTTGTGGCTTTCAATGATGTGAAAAATAAACATTTGTTGTGAACAAAACACATGGCTAAAAAAATACCCTTTGATTCATTTTCGATACAAACAAACAGAAGTTTGGATATGAACCATTTGACAACTAAAAGTTCTCCCAAAATTTTCATAGTTTCATATTTTTGTTGTGACAGTTTTACCAATAGATGTTGGTACAATTTTTGCCAAGATCAAGATTTTATAGAAAAGGTCCTGAAAAGTTTATTCCAACAAATACAATAGGATGCATTATTTGTTTATTGTTTTACGAGCTCAACTGGTATGGCATCTTCATTAATTTCTGTTTTGGAAGAAATTTTTCGATTTGGAAATGGTTCTTTAGAAAAGAAAAAAAAATCATGTTCTTAAATTTGTGAAATAGACATCATTTAAAAATGAGGAATTAATGAGTAAGTTCTTTTTTTAAATGTGTTCTTCTCTCATAGTTGCTGAACTTGAATTTCTAGTCCAAATTGTATAAATCACATAAAACAAGGAAAATAAGACTTTTTTCAGTTTAGATATACAGCGAGTAAAAATGTACATCATACAAGTATTCTGAAAAGTATTTTGAAATGTCCAGCTTTACAAGGATCACATTTATATCAGATCAATGTCATCAAATGTATTAAATTACGTGTTGTCACTAGAAAGTTTAGTCAGAAAATAGTTTCTGAGAAAATTGTTATTCTATTCAAAACATATGACACATGGTGAAGTATGTTTTTAAATCACAATTAATGAATTAAACATTAATAAGACCCATGACATGTCAGACGAGTGATAAAAAAATGTTTACACTAAGCACTGGTGACTGAAATTTTCTAAATTTCCTTGACAAATCTTAATATAATGGAAAAAATATTAAGGAGGGTCATTTAACATTTGAATTCTAGTACTTTACAGTATAACACAGCTTTAACATTCTTAAGAAAGTTAGTAGATGTATTAGTAACACAGGAAATGATGTCATAACATCGTCTGACATCAACTATCTGTATACACAACATTACAATACCCTGGCAAGATAAACTAATATTAACATCCAAAGACATTATTGGTATACCAACTAAACTTTTCACTCGTACATTAATGGCAATTCGAGATTTATGCGAATACTTTATGATTCTGGTACATGTAACAGATTTTGATTCTTGTAGAAAAAAAAATTGACCTCTTTGCACATAAATCCCAATATTGTTGATCATTTGAAACAAATGAACCTAGAAAATGCCTGTAAGATGGGAATGCTCTCACTGCCATATAAAATTAGCTTCACTGTTCCAAGGACAGGTTTCTGTATTTTAAAAAGTAATGGTGACTTTGACCTTTGCACCCTGAAACACAAAATTATCAGAGGTTATCTTGCAAATGACCTTTGTATGACATTTAATCAATATCAACTAAACATGGCCAGGTTACTAGAGCAATAACACTTGACTTTATAATATAGTGACCTTGACCTTTGGATATGAAACAATAAAAAATATTACTCTTCATCAGGCTCCACAGTAGCAGACCTTTTATCTCAGCTGTCATTTTGAATAAATGCTTTCAATAATGAATTAATTACAGATATCCTGTAAATCTTAAACATAAATCAATTTTCTGTTACGGAAAAATGTCACATTTAAAAATATATACCTTTGGTTTTTTTACAGTAAAATTTCTTGATGAGAATATTTGTAGAACCTTAAAACTGCTGGCCCAGTGTTTATCTTAACATTAAAAATGCTCTTGGTATATTTTTCTTATGCTATCAATTAAGGACAACTTGAGTATATTTTTGATGTTATGGAGATATAACACAAAATTTTAACGCCTCAGCTAAAAACGGAGTGTACTCTAAATAAACCATGATGAGAGTACACTCCGACTTTTTGTGTTATAGCTCCATAACATGAAAAATATATTCAAGTCAATCCTTATAATTTAATCTACTATACTATACTGTGGAAATCCACTTTTATTGATGGACTCTTTTTTCTTAGAAATTATTACGCCCCTGTATCGGCCCATCAATAGCGACGTTACAAAAGGCGACGTCATTTTTTACGTTATAGGCTGATAACAATAATTTTTAAGCCAATGAAAATGCTTGTTACAAGCAAGTTTTAATTATCATATATACAAAAAAAAATGTTTGGAGCTACATTTAGGTTGGTGTTTCATTGATGGTTTGTCAACGAAAGTGAAACAAGCCGAGTAATGGCATATGTAATCATTCAGCAAATTTGATTTTAATTAATACATGCCAATGAACTTAGTTTAACATTCTGTTAACAATTATATCACAACTACACAGGTGTAAATCTGTTTTTAACATTAAATCAGATGTAGATAGCCTTGCCTGATAATTGGTCATCATGCCATTTTTCTTGCAACCCATTAAAGTTCCTCTGCCCAGTAGGAAAGTTTATCATATGATGATGTATTTCATAGGATCTAAAATGAGTTTCCATTTCATAGGAAAACAATAAAACAAGTTTCATATTTTTTTCCCATTTTAGCAAGCTTAATTAAACATTTGTTTTGGATGATTTGTGATCTGATTTATAATTATTTATTGCTAAAAAAATGCTTTTCACACAAAAGTCATTCTGAAAGTAAAAATTAAAAAAATCCACTGTGTTGGCTTTAAATCCATTATCTCCCTTGTGACGCCATACTATAATCTGGGAGTCTGTGATGTAATTTCATTATCATTTGATGACGTAACAGTAGTTTCTATTACATTAATTCATACACAAAATATATAGCATCAATGTATTCAATGTATGAACACGTACACATTAAATATGTATTGTTGCAAAACATAAGTCATAGGACCAAATGTCTAATACTATAGGGGATAGATTTTAAAGACTAATCTGCCTGAAATCATCAAAGACATTAGCACCTCAAAATCTGTAATACAATGGTTGACCATTAAAAATGTTACCCATACTATTCACAAAGTCATTATACAAAACAAAATTCCAAGTTACATATTTGACTATATCATATTTTTTGAAAAAGCAAGATTAAGTTTGAATGTAACCAATTGTGATCGACTATGTATACTGTCACAATGCATCTCCTTACATTTAAAAACACAGTAAACCTTTAGCTGGTGTCATTTACTTAATGGGAAACAGATTTCCATGAAGTATATTTGACTGATTGAGCACACATTCAGATATGCAAAACAGACAAAAATCAGCATTTCTAACAAGCCAAAAAGTGACCTTGGTCTTCTAATATCCATCCATAGGCAGTGACCTTGACCTTTCTATATCAATTTTGATCTGCTTACAGAACCTATAAATGTCCAATTTCCTTGCATAGACACTTAAATTCTATTGCATAAATTTAAATTCTACATACGATAATTGACACTAACCTTGACCTTTTCACTTAAATTACGAAATATTGGGTAGTAAATTTTGAACAAATTGGAAAGTATTATGTTCGTTCAATCATTATTGATTGAAATCAAATATACTCTACATGATGTTAGAATTACACATCTAGAAACAAAATCAATATTGTTACAACTTCTTGTGTAACATTCAAATTTGCTCCATATAGACTACCCCGGTATGTTTGATAAAAAGTATAAAAGTGGTCAGTTTCTTACAAGAATTAAAAAAAAATAAAAAAATGACATTACAAACTGCTGCCAATATGTGATTCATTCCTCTCTATATCTAAGGTACAAGGTTCTTACCTGCTAGTATAAAACAAAGTGTTAAAAAAAAAAATTAATACAAATCCCCAACAAAATTAATAATAATAATTAAACAACTTCAAAGTTCATTGATTGTACAGTACATCTTAATTACTTTAAAAATATAATTAAATCTAAATACCATATGAAAGCCACATTAACATACATGTATCAATCTATAGATTCACATAAAAAAGATATTATTGTTACATCAATGCAATGCTCATTTTTTAACTTCCAAAATAGTGGAAAATATATTGTACCAAAATAATTCTATTGATTTAATGTAAGAGTTTCAAGAATAATGTTTTGAAGAACACTACATTATTCCGTGGACTTTACTTCAGAAAATGTACATGGCCACCTGTTATTGAAATTTCCTGATTTTTTTAAAAATTCTATTGATCTGTTGACCTTGGTTGCCGATCAGTGAGTTCAATGACTGACAGTCTTTTCTTCAGTCTTTAAACAAAATGAATGGGAGACAAGGAAACTCAGGAAATTAATGTTTGCCCTAGATCAAGATTAACCATAATAATGATAAATCTTTATCATAAAATAAGAAATAAAGTTTATTAATTTATTACACAATGCAATTTTCCTTCATAATCATTGCATCTTTGTTTTAACATTTATTTTGTATCATGCTAATCTCTGTATTTTGAGATATTTTATGAAAAAAATATATATAGAAATAGTTAAAATTGACATCATTCAAATAAATTCTTTAACAAAAATAGATAAAATGATAAATATATCAGCTTCAACTGTTACTTCAATACCATACCCTGGGCAAAAATGGATTAAAATCAAATCACAAAACTTACCTTTTTCCTGTCAGAATTTCATCAGTGACAAAGCAGAATTTTCATTCCTTGACTAATCTAATTTTAGTAGGACATACTCTCCTGATTAGTGATATCGAAATTCCCCCATGTTAATATACAGTTATACCTACATAATAAGGTGCCTATAAGTTATAATTAGGTATCCTATAGATCCAGGAATTTCCAACAATGATGAATCCTCTCATGGGATTGGTACAAACATGGGCTAACGGGGCCCATGTGGCCAATCCAGGATTCAGGAAATATCCTCTCATGGGATCTATATCCAGGAAATTAGACCTAGACATCATGCGGACCCAGGAAATTCCTGATCCGATATCCTCTCATGGGATCCAGGTATATGAGCTACTCATCATGTCTGGATCCAGGATTGTCAGAATATCCTCTCATTAG